>NW_010407680.1:30239-32129 GCF_000710305.1 Buceros rhinoceros silvestris | reverse complement strand
CACAGGGAACTACCCGGGGGGCCCAGGAGGCGAAGTGTCAGTGTAGTGTGCCGTGTGAGACAGGCTGTCATCATCCTTGCGCGGGTGAGTGTTGCCCGGCTGGGTGGTGTGATTCGGAGTACTGAAGAACGAACAACTGACAAACCTTTTCCTGCAAGTGGCGGTTGGATGGAATTGGTTTACTGGGGTGTTGATCCTTGCGCGGGTGAGTGTTGCCCGGCTGGGTGGTGTGATTCGGAGTACTGAAGAACGAACAACTGACAAACCTTTTCCTGCAAGTGGCGGTTGATGAGATTGGTTATACTGGAGTTTAGAGGAGAGACAGGTAGATGGTGGAGAAGCTGATTGGGAAGTATCTTGAGTGCTCTCTTCCCTTGAGGCAGGATCCAGTGTACTTAAACTTATCCTTGACAGATATTTACTTAATTGGCTCTTACAGGTTATGAAATTCGTGGAGTGCCTTCTCCTTCTCTCCAAGGTAACCTGATTCAATGCTTAGCTGTCGTTTATAGTTAGAATTTTTAATAGCCGACCTAAATCTCTTATGTTGAAACTAAGCTGATTATTATCCTGTGCTCTCCTGAGCAGACCTGGAGAACAATGGATGGGTGTCCTCTGGTCAGCAGAGTGGTGGGTGTTTGCCAGTTTCCACTCACAATTGTCTCCAAACTTAGTGAACCCGCTTCTTGTGTTCCTCTGGTCCCAGAGCTCTGCAAAGTATTTCCGTCATCCTTGGTCTGCTAAACTCAGAACTAGGTGCAGTACTTCAGTGGAGATGCTGCTGGCTCTGAGGAAGTACGTAATTATTTCCCTTGAGTACAGCATCCTTCTTAAAAACCTTCCAGAATGACGCTGTCTTATTTGGCAACAGTCTCACATTACTGAGATATTCAAATTGTGATTCGCTGCCAGGCAGGTCCTTTTTTGCTATACTGCTACCCAGAGAATTATTCCTGAAGAGGTTTGTTTGGTTTTTTTTTCTCTGCTAAGTATATTATTTTGCACTTGTTATTAGTTCGAGAAGAAGTCACCTGAATTATTATAACTTTTTCTAGCTAATGTTAGTCTCTGAATTCCACTCTTCCAATTCCTTTCCTCCAAGTTTGGGGTCATCCACAAACTGGTAATTAAAATACCGAGTGCTGCCAGGACCCGCACTTGGCGATAAACCCTTCCAGTGTGACAGTTTGACATTCTCAAACACTTTCTTGTTTTCAAGTTTTCTACTAAAGCTGCAGCTCACTCTGTGCCATGGCTTTGCTGCTGAGCCAAATCCTGTGGAGAATCTGAAGTGAGGAAACCATCAGTTCCTTTGAATTGGCTTCTGTGGCACAGACTAACGATTGCTCACAGCTCACAAACTAGAAATATGTGTAAAATCCTTAACCATTCTGGAGTTTTGGTGTCTTGCATATGGTTTATGGAAGTCCCAGACACCTGGTTCCAGATTATGGAGAATAACAATTGCTGACAGTTTCCCGTTCTCCCTCTTAAAGCTGTTACGTTATGTAGAGAGAACTGAAAATGCTCCTCTTGAGACATCAGGCAAACCTTGTAACCCATTTTTCAAAAACAGTGGAATGAAGGTTTCCTGTGGGTTTATTTCCTACCTAAAAACCAGCAGTTTCTAATTTGCAAGACACTATGAAATAAGCGCTCCTAAAGCAGTATCCAAATGATAAAAATGTCCCCAGGATTACTGCAGATATTAAAAGAAAAAATATGGGCATTTTAAAATGTATGTGTGTTTTGGAATGGATATTCAGGTCTGTGGAAATACCAGTCTGCAGGTGTGGTCAGCTGCCTACTGCTCTCGTCTCTTCTGCCTAACAAACACGAGTGAGCTATTGGGTGGTTTGTGGATTTTGACAAGGAGGGGCTGAATCACTT
>NW_010407680.1:10157-30144 GCF_000710305.1 Buceros rhinoceros silvestris | reverse complement strand
GGGAAAGAAAAAGAAATGAAATCACTGCATTAGAGGGTGTTGAATGTTGTGGGTCATTCACAGCGATCACAGGGTGGCTTATCCCTGAGGTAGATGGGTCTGTCCCCCTCCTGTGTTCTGAGTTCTTTTAAATCCTTTCCTCATTCATTTCCTCAGAAAAACCTGGTTTTTTCCTGACATTCTTCAAAATTGCCTTTGCTTTTTTAGAGAGCTTTCTGGAATAACCGTACAAATGCCTGGTTCTCACCCACTTAATACAGGATCAGATTTATAGATAATACATTAATGCTTGGCTATACTTGTAAGGGATTACTTTAGCTGGTCACAAGTGGTCCGTGAAGCTGAGAGTGAGAGACAATACTCTGAAAATTTTTAATACTGAAGTAATTTGAAAACTATTCTGGGCAACCTGTTGATTAGAGTGAAAGGACTGGTCTTGTGATGAAAATGCAGCAGGCTAAGCCTATGTAAACAGCAAAGTTTCTCTTAAAACTGTGTTTCACTGTGGAAATGTCATAAATGAAAAACTCTAGGGCTGAGGATTAAGCCTAGATGAACATTATGTGTATATTGACTTCACTGGAAGGAAGAGTCCAGCCTTGGCAGGGTCATAAGCTGAATAATTGTACTGCTATTGTCCTCTGTCCTCTACAGTAATTTCTGTTTCTTCTCATTCTGATTTGTTCAGGTGTCTCACATTAAAAATCATGGAGCTAGGAAAAGCGAAGCTTCTAAGAACTGGCCTTAATGCCTTATACCAAGCAATTCACCCTGTGCATGGCATTGCCTGGACAGATGGCAAGCAAGTGATCCTCACTTCCTTACACCTTCACAATGGAGAACCAAAATTTGGTGACTCAAGTGTTGTCGGTCAGTTTGAACATGTCCATGGGCTCTACTGGGGTCCGTGTCCCCCTGATGCCCCAGCCCTGCTCGCTGTTCAACATAAAAAGCATGTCACCATTTGGCAGCTCTGTTTCAGTGCTACAGAAAGAAACAAGCTCTTAGTTTCTCAGATAAGCGACGTCAGTGAGCCCTTTCCAGTGCTCCCCCAAGGTTGTGTGTGGCATCCAGAGAAGGAGATCTTGGCTGTGCTAACTACACGGGATGCCTCCGTCTTACACTCTGTTCATCTCAGCAGCTCCAGGACTAAAGCGGATATTAAGGGCAGCGGTCTCATCCACTGCGCTTGTTGGACGAAGGCAGGCAACCGCTTAGTGGTGGGAGTAGGCAGTGCCCTTCATTCTTACATTTGGGATGATGCTCAGAAAACGCTCAATGCTTGTTCCTTCTGCCCCATCTTTGATGTGGGAGGCTACATCTGCGCTGTGGAAGCTACTCTGAATTTCCAAGTTGCTGTTACCACTGAGCTTCCTCTAGACAAGATCTGTGGCTTGAATGCTGGCGTTGCATTTGAAGTTCCAGCAAGCGTTGAAACAGAGTCTGTCCCCTCGCAGTCCAGCTTATGCGGGGAGGAAGAGTATTCCATGGATGGGGGAAAAAAGTCACTGGACTCTGAGAAGCCCTCATCTGTTGTTACATCTCCTGTGGATCTAACTCACATACTTTCTAGCAAGCAGGGTGCCGATTCCAGTCCTCTTCTTCACCTGAAGCCCAAGGACTACCTAACGGGAAGTGGCCAAGATTCATCACATCTCATCTTGGTGACTTTTGAAAGAAAGGTTACCTCTACCAAAAAAGTTAGCATCCCAGGTATTCTGGTGCCTGATATGATGGCTTTTGACCCCAAAACTCAAAGTGTATCTGTCGCTTCCAATACTTGTAATGTTATTTTGGTCTATTCACTGACTTCGTCCAATTTACCCAATATTCAACAAATTCAGCTGGAGAAAAATGAGAAGCCAAAGGGTTTGTGCTTCCTGACCAATAAATTGTTACTGATACTGGTTGGAAGACAAAAATTCACTGACCCTGCCTTTCTCCCCTCTTCAAGATCAGACAAATACATGATCCGATTGATGATTAAGGAACTAATACTTGAATTGGGTCCTTCAACATCTGCATCAGTTAATGGGAGCTCCAATTTGAACCTTTCAAACATACCTCATGATCTCTCCACAGATGTTCACCCACTCTGCCGCGGACTCTTGGTACCAGATCGTGCTGCCATTCAGTCCCCTACCAGCAGAAGGAAACTCATTGAAGAAGTGAAGAGTCCTGTTTATGAACAAAGCTCATTGCTGAACATGAGTGACCTCAAAGATAAAAAGATTTCCATCAATTTTCCTCCAGCTGTTGAGTCTCTTGATGCCGAACCAGTTAACCGGACTGCGGCACTGTCTGCCACATCGCTGGTGTTTTCTAACAGGCCCACATCTCCAAAACGGCAGGCAGATGCAGCTCCCAAAATACCAAATTCTTACAAGAATAACCTATTAAGTGAAAAGGAGGCGAGTTACTTTTCAAAAAATGTAGAAAAACTGTCTCATAACTTCACAGAGCTGCAGCATCACCTCTGTGAATTAACCGAGCTGCTAAAATCTGGGAAGAGAAATCTTCCAGTGTACCCATCTTCTCAGGACCCCTCTTTTGTTAACATCACCTGCCAGGTAACTGGAATATTGGAAGCCCTAGTGATAAAGTCTGGTTGTGGATGGATGTTCTTCATAGGGGTTTAAAACACAAACTCTTGTCAGATTACGTGCAGGAAGGATGGATGACATCCTGGGAACGTACACGAACGATCTCGCTGCATGCAGGGGAATCTGATACGAGTCTTATTTAGACTTACATAGGCTTTATGGTTTTTGTTTTGTTGCCCTTCCCTACTCTTCCTGTAATTGCAGCTCAGTCCCTATTTACTGTTCTTTTAAAACTACATATTTGCATTTTTTCTCCGATGGGAGATAGAATGAGGGAAATATTTCAGATAATTTTTTAAACTAAACGTAAAATTATTGCCATTTCAGATGGATGCTCTAGCAGTGCTTTCATTCTTGCACAGCTGTCTGCACCAGTGGTAAAACCAGAGCATTTCTGGGGAAAAAATTAGACCATTATCATGTAATGGTCAGTAGGATTAAACTTCCATCCTCTTCCCATAGGTGGGACTAATGTTACAAGGAGCTCGTTGACTCTGACTTAGGCAGGCCACCTTCTTCTGCACAGAGGCTGCTGGGACTCCAGAGAACCCACACGTGACAGCTCAGTTGCAGAATTAGAAACTTGTATGAAGTTCTAGGAAGGTAATGTACTTCCTAGGCAACTTCTAAAGCTTTCTGAGGAGAGATTTAGACGAGTGAAAATTTCCATACATGGCCGTTGGTATTAATCTCCCGTCCTCCTGGGAGGACAAGTAAAATAATGGAGACTGAAACAAAAACTGTAAAATGCTTTGGCTCTGAAACTGAAATGTGCTAATTGGTATTGAGAGCACCATCTGAGAAGGAGAGACCCTTAGGGCCACAATAGATAATCCCGTTAACATAGCTTAAAAATGGGTTCAAAATCAATTACCACGCGAAAGACATTTTCTGTGCCTGAAAGAAGGCACTTCCAAATCTCGTGCTAGAAAGTGTAAATAACCCGATTATCAATAGACGGCATGAGGTCTTCCTTGGACTTCAGATTAGTAAACCTTAGTCAACAGTCCAAGTAACTGCCATTTTCCTTTCAGTAAGCTCAGTAAGTATTTTTCAGCTTCATTACTGCAAAAAATTATTATTCTCAACTTTTGTAGCATTAAACTCTTGGGTCCCAGATCATACTCCCTCACTCTCTTCACTGTTTTCCATTGTAAATATTAAATAATTCTAACAACTGTAATTTTTCTGGCTCTCTTAAATCATAATTATATATGGGACAATACTCTGAAAAGCAACAGTTTCCCTCAGCAAGTCTTGATCATCTGAGGTGTCTGTTTAGAAGCCGACTTTAATTTGAGGTTATTAATTTTTGTTATGTTTTCATATTCAGGTCTCTCTTTACCAGTAGTTTGAAACCAAGTTAGGTATCAGGTTGTGCTGGCATTCCAGGAGCTGTGTTAGCTACACTTGTGTCGGGCCCATTGCAGATTAATGCCGCAATTTTACCTATTTTTTGATCACTGATGATTTGTGGCAAGAAAAGGATCTGACTTTTGGATTGCAAGTGATACTGGAAATGCTGTGTTTTAACTTTAATCAGTCTATGTGATTCAGAAATCATTAATGGGGATCGTCACCTTGTGTGCTGAGCCTCAATCATTTTTCTGCTGCCCAAGTTATTAACTATTTTACAAAATGTTGAAGAAACTCAGAATGTCCCAAATAAGCTGTGTCTTTGAGAGGCAGAATTTGTCAGTGCAGGGGGCAAAGAGCACTTGTGCATCTCCAATCTCCCTTCCACCACACACCCTCCTTGCAGGTGGATGGGTCCGTCCACAGCATGGAATAGGAGCCAGAATTTACTGTATCATGGTTTTGTCATGACTCAGAGGTGTTGTCACGGCTTCTGTGGGAAGTGATGTGGTGGTGTGAATTTCATCCTTCACAGTGTTTATTGTTTTGGTAATGACTGACCTTTTGCACGTTTTACAAATGCTTTGCTCTGCCCCATCGGGGATATTTGTTGAGATGCTTTTTGGATTTTAAGGCTTGGAGCAGTGATGGTCAGAGGCGAGACAAACTGATTTCGTAGTCCATTCCTCGTCCAGAACATTCATGCGCAGGAGTTCTCACCTCTTAAATTGTGGATCTGGGACGGGAGGATGGAAAATCTGCAGCTTTACAGGCTCCTCAGGACAACGTCCCTCAGGTGGTAGGATAAGTCAGGATTGTGCTGGGGATAAAGCTCATGGTTTCCTCAGCAGCAGTGTGTGATTTCCTCTCCCGTTGTCCTGACACACGCTGAGTTGGCACAGTTAGTCTCTGCTGTCGCTCACAGATCATCCCTTTGAGAGCTGAGATTTTAAAAGTGTACATCTTCCAAATGGGTCTGAATGAATGTAGTGTTTGACTTTCTGCAAATGATGTAGCTGGAGGCATGTCTATGATCCTGTTTTGATTAATGCCTTTTTGGCATCTCTGCTGAAATACACATCACGGTGTCTAACGATTCTTTCTTGAATTTACAGAAGCAGCTTTCCAGAAGTGATTCAGATGAAAGACGAGCTGTTATTCTTTGTGGTGGTAAACTCCGTCTAAATATAGTGCAGCAGATATTCAATCTCTCTCTTGTAGAAATGCAACATGGTAAGTTGTGATTGTCCAGTAATACAAACACTTTAAACCCATGTGACATTGTCAGTGGGCAGTAGCAGTGTGCCTGACCCCATCTGGAAAAAAACCCAAGGAATAAGTAATGACAGATTATTAATTAAAAGTTTGCTCATTTGTTTTGTAACATAAAGCTGCTTCTCCGGGCATTTACGAAGAAGAATTTTCACATTATAAAATAAAATGAGCAAACTTTTAGGTATTGATACCCCCTTATCAAGTAGCTGGTTTTACAGGAAAATTACTGTCACCCAGCATGTTCTGTATGGTTTCAGCTATTCCAGAGAGGAAAGTCTGTGTAAGGAGGAGGTTGGAGTTCACTGGTGGTTTCTGTACTTCAACCTGTAGTTCCAGCACTTGGTCTCCTTTAAGAAATCTTACAGTTTTTTATAAACACAAAAGTAGCTCTGTAGATTTTTAGCAGTGCATTTCACTTCAGTATTTGCTGTGAAGAAAACCACCTTTCCTGTCGCTGTGACCTCCTCTGCTGTTACCCATTTGTCCTGTGCTCATCCTGCCTGTCTGTGTACGTGTCAGTTCTAAGCGTCTGTCTTCTGGCAAAGGCAGAAAACATACTTTTGGGGTATGATCTCTCACTGCTACAGACATTCTCTGTACTCGGAATCTCTAGCTACTTGCCCACTGTGTCTGCTCTCTGCCTGCCTGCAGAATACTGAGCAACTGCCCCAAAGCCTTGCAGCTGCTGTTCCTCCCATTGTGCACTTTTTATTTTCCTTTAAGCAGTTGTTAGAATAGGTTTAGTATCCCACACCTAGATAACACCGTAGTCGGGTAATCTACTGGCAATGGAACCCTGAGAAGGTTCTTGCCATTATCTTATCTTAGTTTAGTTGTTTTCCTATTGCAGGGTGAGTTACCTGCATGGAAACACAGGGGCTATTTTAATACTGTGGTGGCATAACCCAGAAACACGTGACATACGTACTCAATGAGAACAGACAGTTCTGTAGATACCGATCTCATGATTTTTCAGACTGGAATTTTATTTTGAGCTGTGAGACTTGAGCAACTTCTCTTTCTGGCAAGAAGAATGTCCTTATTACCTTTGGTAGTTTAATCTTCTCTTTTTTTAGCTTAAAAATGTAAAGTTAACAGAACTGGTTGCCCAGGAATAAGAACCATCATGCATGTGACTCCTTTAATGGATGAATTATGAAAGCAGTCAGTGTTACAGTGGGCTTCTTTATTAATTTTACATAAACTGCCAGATAAATGGGCAAAGTAGGAATGGTATTTTCAAATTCCTGAATTGTATTGATTTTAAAGTTTGATCCAGATGAGATATTATGCCAAAAGATTAAAGGGTTGCCTGCTTTTAAGCTACAATCTTCTCGTGGCCTTACTTGTGACATGAAGTTACATAACGTAAATTTACAAACAGCTGGGAATATTTCTCTGAATTCCCTCACTCCCCACGAGCTCTGTTTTATTTCTTCATCAACTTTATGGATACAAGTATAAAAATTCTCTGGTTTATGTGAATTGGTAGAAGTCAGTGTTTCAGATTCAGTGAACAATTTCAAATAGTAAAAACAACGCTAGGGATGAGGTGAAGCCAAATAGCAAATGGACCAGGGACATGGGGTTTGTACAATATAGCACAGTACTTCTTCCTTGTATTTACTGGAATTAATTATATTGAAATTACATAATTGAGGCAGTTTTTAAATTGTTTTAGCGATATTAATTTGTCAGTTAGTTTGATAGATTTCTGCTCTTTACAGTATCTGCACAGCTTAAGCATGTGAAGCAGCTTATGAATACTGCATTAAAAACGAGTTGGGATGCTTACAAATTCTGTTCAGAATTTCATTCCTCCTCCTTATTCGAAGCATGTATTTATTATAGTCTCATCTCCTAGTGACAAAACTGGTCAGAAAGCTGTCTCTTGTAGTTGCTAGCTGTCCTTTATTTTTGAGATTATTCAACCTGTATCTCCCCATACTTTTTTTTTTGCTAGAAAAACTGTAAATATACAAAAAGCATTTAACTTTAATTTTAGAAGAAATATGTTTTATACCTTAGATGTACTTTATTACAGGAAAGCTTCTTAACAGACATTTACGTGTCTTCACAGGTTCATCTTGGATTGTTCTCACGGTGGACAGCGAGGGCTTTGTTCCGTTAATGTTTACATCCACACAGGAGATAGTCGTAAGAGATGCCAGTACAAAAGGCTACAGTGCCCGTTCCTCCAAAACTTTGGACATCATCAGTTCTACAGAAGGTTGTAGACCTGCTTCTTCTGAAAGTCTGGATATCACGAGTTCTTTAGAAGTCCTCAGAGACTGCTCCACCAAGGCTTTAGACAGCGCCAGTCCTTCAAAACAGCCCAGCACTAAAATGTAGTTTTTCACCGTGACTTTGTAATGCCTGTCTCATGATGGGAGACTTTTAAATTTACTGTACAGGACTGCAAATTCTAAACAACAAATCACTGGATTTCCTTTTTTTTTTTTTTTTTTGCATATCACTGTAAAATATTTATTTGATTCTTGGAAACTTTTTTTTATACTGAGCAGTGTTTTTTAAATATGCCTCTTGCAGTATAGACTGGATCTTTGTATCAGTGGTTTGAAGTTATTACAAGCTTCCAAGCTAAAGTTTCCATCTTGGTCTTTAATATGTTGGTGGTTTTAGATGGTAGTAAACTTGCACAATAAAGAAGTCCTTGAAAACGCTGCATTGTCCCCTATTTCCTCACTTCTGTCAAAGCCTGAAATGTCACCTATTGCTATGAAGAAATAGTGCCCGCAGAAGCGCATGTGGTTTTGCACTGGTGCTGTTACAGGTGTGGAGTTTGAGACACAGTGTGATTGTGTGGAGTCTTCATCGTGTGTAGAAGCAGGACCCTTTTCCCTTCCTGAGCCCACTAACACTGCCTGTCTGTGCTTGCTTCTCTATGGAGGTGGGGAAGTGTGCGTCGTCATCTGTGGTGGGTTGACCCTGCCGGCAGCTGAGCCCCCATCCAGCTGCTTGCTCACTCCCCTGGGCAGGGCAGGGGAGAGAAATGGAAGGGCAAAAGCAAGAACAACTCATGGGTTGAGATAAAGACCATTTAACGGGTAGAACAGAAGGTCCCATGTTAGCACCTTGTGGGGAAGCAGGACTTTGTCATGTATAATGGTTACCTGGGAAAATCAGTGCCACGACTCAACGTCCTCCCCGTTCTCCTTTCTCACATCTTGTGTTGCTGAGCACAATGTCAAATGGTCTGGAATATCCTGCTGGTCAGGAATATCCTTCTGGACAGCAGGAAAAAGAGAAAGCCTTGACGCTGTGCAACTGCTGCTCAGCAATAGCCAGAACACTCAGGTGCCGCTTTGGTCAGGGCTCCAACGCACTGCACAGGCTGCCATGAAGAAAACCAGCTCCCAGCCAGACCTAATACAGCACTGAAGGCATAAAGTTACTTTAGTTACCTTTGAATAACTAAACATTTACTCGTTAATAGTTCTAAATATCTCTTCATAATGTCTTCATAATAATTTTTTTCCTGTCACCTTTGAAGCAATACTGTTAATTGCCTTCAACACATTGGTTTTAATTTTCATATCTAATAGGTGCTGAAGGGGCCAAAGGGAAGTCTAGAAACCCATCACCTTGAGAACATCCAATTTAAAGGCTGACAGAAGAAAACGTCCTATGGGCTTTCGTAGTGTGTGAGAGAGAGAGAGAATGCAAAGGTGAAATTTAGAAAACAGCACAAGTTTATGGGTTGCAGCACTGAAGAAAGAGTAATCCAGGTTGCTACCCATAAAATCAAAGAATAACATTAAGGAGTTTATCAGGCTTTCACAGTGGCACTTACTGCATGAGAAGAAATCAAGTGATGAGATTTTAGAATTGGAGCTGCTGTCTCAGGACTAATACAATTGCTGTGTTTATTGCCTATTTGGAAATTTAGCCACTGTCAAAAAAATCATCTGTCCACAAAATATTAAAGATACAACGTTAGCAAAAGCTGCCAAAATATCTCAGTGTTGTGTGCTGCAACTAGACATTAGCAGCTTTTGATGGACAAGGGAGGAGGAGAACAGGTAAAATAATTTGGCAGTGGTGGGCTTCATCCCGTTTGTAACAAATATCTGTTCTCAGTAACAGTCATGGTTTAATCATGAGGTGGTCCACAATCACTGTTACGCTCACCAGAAAGGCACCGAATTCAGAGCCTCAGCACTGGGTGCATGTTAAAGCAGGCTGGATGCTGGAGTTGGTCCACATTTGTTCTCAGCCACCTGACGGTCCTTTTTCATGCCAGTTCCTGATTTCAGCATCCTACTGACCCATAGGAGGAGAGGGTTAGTGCTGAGTGCTCTTGGCCCTGCAGGAAACCTCTGCCACTTTCCCTGGCCCATTCAATCCGAGAGGACACCTTGAACTGCACGTGTCTCAAGTGCTGCTTCTGTAACTTCATTACACAGCCAAACTGTGTGCAAATATTAGCTGCTTATTTTGGAATAATTACAATCTATTTGTATTACTTTAGATTGATGGAAGACAGTGTTTCCCAGCAGAAGCGTGCTTGGTCTCAGGTTGCACCTGAGAGAGATTTGTAGGACTCTTCCATCTCCCCAGTGCGCACAGGGCATTGCCGTGTCGGGCAACTAGAGCAGACACAGCAAGTGCAAGACACCCACTACAAGCTGTTACTGGTTTGGTCAAGGGATTACACTGTGAGGCCCAAGTCTACAAGTGCACCAAGTATTATTTATGATCTAACTTAGTGGGACAGCCAGCTTACTTCTTCCAGAGAGCTCACCAAAAGGGTTAGAAAAGATTAACATTAAAAAAACCCCAGCAACATATACAAAACCTTAGGGATTTTAAACTTTGTTGGAACAGATGATCCTTGAGGCCCCCTCCAACCTGGTATGCTATGATGCTATGGTTTCTTTTAATTACAACTTTCATCTGAAAAAAGAGAAGCAGCTAGTGCAAAACTGATTAGAGCCATTATCTTACTCATGTGCATCGTGTTTTTACCTTCGGGACAACTTCAGGCTTGCTCCTGCTCTGTGAAAGCATGAGTTCTTGGAGTTGCATTTGAAGTAGAATTCCTATTTTACCTGGTTTTAAGTCTTCTTCTGAGCTTGGTTTTCATTACGGCAAATTTCCCTGTGTCCACAGTGGTAGATGCCGCAAGTTCATACTGCGACAATAAGGAATGGTGTGTCTGATGTATGTAAGCTTGGGATGAGGACACATGCACAACAGGAGATAAAAAGCACTTGGTGGAATTTTCCTTGATCTTGAAGAGAGAGATGTTGTTACACTCAGGTTTATGACCAGTAAAGCACAGCCAATGGTTTTCAAAATCTCTTTGATGAAACGTTATTAAAAACCTTATTTTCATGTATTGGCTTTTAGTTTCATCTTATTTTACTGAAACTTATTGAGAGTGGATTTTGTTCACATTTCCACAAAGAAGGCTGTGCTCTCAGTGCCTTTGAAGAAGATAAAACCTTAAATGAATCTTTTTCATCTCAAATCAGTGACTTCTGTTTACAATGTGCCCAAACTTAAAAAGATTAATTTACATTCATAAACCAGGTAATGATGTGAATGTCCTTTTATACATGGCATCCTTTAGGTTTAAAAGCAACCACTTAAAGAACTTGCAACATGATTCTATCAATTAAACTATTAAAATAAAAAGGTACAATAAACCTACCATTTCCATGTCACAAAAATGAATCAGCCTGGGATAACATGAGTTTCCTCATGGATGCTGGTTGTACCCTAATATGGTCAATGTGTCTAACCGTCATGTGTAGTTAACAGCTTATTACTTCTAATATATCTTCTAATTACAGGTGTTATCCATATGCTCCGTGGAACGCATGTGGTGTTTCTTCCACCCAGCATGACCATGTTCTTCACACATACAACATTCACAAACCTCCAGCAGTAGCACTGAACACACCGAGCACTGATGCTGACTGGACAACACAGGGTCATCCCCTTTCAAAGCAGCTTCCCAGTGAGAGTCTGCAGTTCAGGAGGAACCTTGGAGCTAGGGTCTCCCATGAGGTCAGCCAGATGTGTGGATGAATACCTCTACTGGAGGTCTGTGCTCACGGTAGTCCTCTGGCTGCTGGTGAGCATTAAGTTGGAGACTAAATCAATGGCACTGAAAAGCTGCCACAGGAGTTTTTAAGGTTGACGTCCTCTTTACCTTGGTCAGCTGTCCTTGAGGCAGCTTTATTGGTGGCTCTGCTGGGAACCTCTATTAGAAGTTTTCTCAGTAGCAGGGGACTCCAGTCCTAACATTCCCCTGGCCACTGAGCAGCTGCAGAGCAGCTGCAGTTAAAATCATCGGAGCTGCGTAGAGGTTTTCTTTCAGTTTTAACAGTAAGTTTTGCTGTTTTCAGGAAAAAACACCTTTTCTCAGGTGTTCTGAAATTCATCTTGGATGGTTTTATTTACTTACTGTCAGTGCTCTTTATTTTTCTTTTTTTCCCTATTTTTTGTTGTTCTCATATTAGGAAGGAGAAAGGGAAGAAAGTCAAAGCCACAAAGACCAGTAGCAACCACCACACAGATCAGTAAGTTATGAATCATCTAATACAAAGATCCTTGGCTCTTCCATTCTGCAGAATGCAACAACACACCACCAGATAAATGGCTTCTGACAACCAGGGATCAAAGACGTAAAAAACCCAAAGCTTCTTGAAACCAGAAACCTTAAAAATCAAGTATAGCTTCCGCCGCTAAAGTTCCACCATGCTCCATTGAGTTCATGGGGTCTGAAAAGAAAGGTGACAGAAAAGAAAGATTGAATTCTTTGTGTATCTTGCGTAAGTTTCTCGTGCATTACACCCTACAGTGACCTCCAGGACTCCCGTTCTTGGCAGGCCCCAGCCACCCCGTGCCTGGGTCTGTGATGTCTGGAGGTAGAGCAGCGACTCTTTCATGGGCACCCCCTTGCCGTGGGGAAGGAGCTTGCGTGCCCTTGTGAGGTTGAGAGCTGTGCTGGTGGTGGCATGTGCCTCTGGTGGGGTCTCCCAGGCCAGACAGGTCTCAACTGAAGGGTCACACAAAGTGTGTCCACGGGCAGGATGGGCTCACTAGCCTTCGGGCAGCCATCCTAGGAGAAGGACAACTCTGACTCCAAACCCGGGCACATGGAGCTCGTTTAGCCCTGTAAGGCATCCATCATCTAAGAGAAGGACACTCTAACCAAACCTACGACCCGAGGACTTTGCTGTCACCGTCCAAGCTCGCTAGGCCCTGGCAGATGAACCTCAGGTGTAAAGGGTGGAGCCAGTTCCGCACACGCGGTGCCTCACCTAAAAAATCCACCGCGCAGCCCCGAAGGGTGCACTCATCGCTTGTAGTGAGCGTGGGGAAAGCCCTTCCCAGATCTTCACTCGCAAAGCCAAGCCATGATGATGACACCCTACAGTCACCTACCAGTTCCTCTCACCTAGAGCTGGATCTATCAGGCACTTCCTAACCGGCTTGGTACTGTCCACAGACACCAAGCCTGCTATCAGTGCTCACAGCGCCAGGACCAAAACACATTCCCTTCCCCACTATGACACAGACAAGGCCACCATCCCAGCGTGTTTTCTTACTGTGCCTTTTCTCAAGCTCAGTTCCACAGCCAGAATAATTATGATAAATCTTTCTTAGCTTTTTATAGCATTGCTACTGTCCAGTTGCCAGGAACCTTCCAGCACTGACATTCCATCCTCTTTTCTGAAGTCCCTGATCATCTCTTGGGTCAAGTTGCTTTTTTTTCCATCAGCCTTTGTATGAACACAGGTTCAGGCAGGAACAGGCTGAGCATGTCATCTGTTAACCAGAAAGTGCTCACTGATTCTCTGGGGCTCCTCTGCTCTGCGCGTGGCATTTGGATCTCCACATCCACCATCTTTCAACTCAGTCTGATGTCACCCACCACTGATGTCAATTCAAGAGCCCTTAGGAGAGGATTGCAGAGTGTTTTTAGGGAGCTTTCTTCTCTTTTGGCTCTTCTTTCACCTCTACAAGTAATTTAGGGAATTCTGGGGTTTCTCTGCCTGGCAAGCTCAGCACAGCTGAGACTTCGGCAGGAGTCTGGAGGTGGCTACCGTTTTCCATTCATCCCACACTGATATCGGCAGGTACATCTATGCACTGAGACTCACAATCTGACATAGCTGGCACTGGCAGAATTGCTGAAGCTGCTGGATGTGGCAGATCTGCAGATTTTTTCTCCACAATTTTGAAGGTGACCAAAGGGTGAGTTCACTTCAGAATCACAAGGGAAATACTTCCTTGTCGACTGCAGCTGATTTGGACAGAAACTTCTCAGTCAGTATAAACCTTGTTCCATCATAATGATGACAAGCTGGTGGCCCGGGTTGGCTTTAGGCAAGTGAAGACATCCTCTAGGTAAAACAGAGATGAAAGTCCATGACAGAGGATACTAAGGTGCAAAGAAAATCCTTTTCATCCTTTGCAAAATGAAGATGATTCCACACGTATCAGCAAAGATGAGGTGGCAGAGGATGGTGCTGGCTCTCTGAAGTGTACCTCCATCAGGTGAAACTGAGCAAGTGACCATCAGCTCCACAGGGCCTGAGCAATCCTTCTTCACCAGCTACAGGAGAGCGCAGCTAAAATGAGGCCAGGAAGCCCATGGGCATAGTTGAAATTCATAATCTCATCTAACATAATTTGGGACAAGAAACAGATCAGGAAATAAGATTTATTTCTGCTTCTAGGGCAAACATTCATGTTTTTCTACCATCCAACACCACTGCTGCCTGTTGCTCTGTAAACACAACACCAAGGACCCAGCTTTTCTGCAGAGTGCCATGGCTCTAGGACCATTCGCCCTCCGTTGTTCAGCTTTCTGTCGTGTCAGTTTATGTCTCTGGAGACTGTAAATTCTCAGGTGCAACACAGCAAAAAGTCTTCTCTTCTGCCTCGGGGACAGAGTCACATGCTGCTGCTTTGTCTTTTGAATGAAGCTTCCCAGTGAGTTAGCATCTGTTTTATGCAGCAGAGTTGGTGCTCAATGATGTGAAAGCTAACTGATTTTATACTTTAAGCCTATAACATATACACATTTTGTAACCATCATAGTCAGCACTCTTGCTAGGTTTCTGAACCATGGTCTGACTGAGAGTTAAGGTCAAAAAAAGCATTCGGTGCAGCACGAGGAACTCAAAAATTGCAGGAAAGCAAAACTCCTCACCTGCCAGTTGTATGAACCCAGCTGACCTTTCCATCAACCAGTCTAGAAGTTTTCTGAAGGGAAAGACTGTTGTAACACTTTGGGATGGTTTCTTATGTAACTATGATATGAAATTCATATCATAGGTACATGATTGACCGCTATACACCGGACTGCTGCTGGCTGTACACTACTGCACAAAGCTTTGAACTAACTTGCCTGCACTTCCTCATTTCAAGGAGATGGACAACAAATACCAAGTCTTAAAGGATGTGAGTTTCTCTTTAATTTCGTGTTTTCTATTTACAGCCCTGAAGGGCAGGTCAAAAAGGATATGAACGAGTAATATTTGGAAACAAACTATGAACCCAAAAAAGCAGCGTTTGGCTTTAAAACATTGTCCATTTTAACCACTTTGCTTGGAATGCGGTAGGTGAATAGAGATGAGAGGATGCGGCTGGGATTTGATTTAGCAGCGATTCTTATCAGGTGCAGGAGTGACTTAAGGAATTAGTTCTCAAATCTACAGGGCCCTTCCTGAAAACCCAGTGACCTGACACTGAAGGTCTCAGCCTTCGGGGACTCCCCAGGGACAGATGCCTGAGGTGGTATTCACCTATTAAAGTGGGGGACTCAGCAAAATTATCTAATCCACCTAAGCCATGGCAGGTCAGCAAGTTTAGGGGCAGACAGGGTAGAGCAGGGCGGGAGAACACCCTTAGCAGGAGCCACAGCTAGTGGCAGGGGCTAACAACAACGCCCTTCTTCAGTGCCTGATGGGGAACGGCGGCTCACCCACGCAGTAAGCTGTGACCCACAGTGAGACTGATCACCAGCCAAAGCACTCGGGAAGGCGGTATAACCTTGGAAGGTTTCCACAGTATTTTTTAGGCAGAAACTACAAGGGGGATGAAACAGGAAGAGAAGCCTAGTGACTCGCTCAGACTATGCCAACCATCAGCCCAGAATGGAAGATTCGGGCTGCTGTCACTATACGTCAGCGAGGGCAAGGAATGGTCATGGTTTGCCTTACACGGGACTGCCTGGTGACATGTAACTCCAGCAGCCTTTTCTCCTTGTTCTTGTGTAAATCCATCTGTTGGAACTGCTTGCGTGCAGGTGGGGAAGTGCTGTTGATTAGTCACCCAGCTGGTTTAATCCGATCTCCCACATTCTTAAGACTGTATGTGGGTATTACTTGAATGAGAGCCCCTGGGGATTGAACCTGGCCCTTGTTACGGCCAATCAGTGCAAGGCAGGAGGGTTACATTCGATTAGTGTTTAATCCGAATGGTTGTCAATGTAAGAATCTGCTTCTTTCAGTCACATTTCTGATCATACATAATACATACACATAATTTAAAACTGACAAGGAGACACACAAAGTCCATCCACTTTATAACACCAAAGCTGAGCCCGAAAAAAAAAACTACGGAAAAAAAAAAAAATCTTAGCCTGCCTCCAGTGACGCCTGCTGCAAGTGCTCCCAAACAGCAGCATGGTAGTCCTCCAAAGGCACTTCTAGTACAAAATAAAGGCACGATCCCACATATTCATACAGTGAAGCCAGTGGGGTGTAAATTTGTCTTGTATTTAACTGTGCTTTTCTTGAAGGCAAACAAGCTTTCAGCTGTTAGATTCACCTCTCTCCCCTCCGGGTTTAGATATGTCTCTAGAGTCCAGTCACTTTAGCTTAAGTTTGGAGGCAGCCTCTGGAGGTCTCTGTATCTTCACTGACAACAGAAGAAGTCCAGAATGACCAGGTCTGAGTATAAGTGCTTAAGTGCTCCAGAACACAGAAAATGTGTTTAGAAGTGTGAATCTACAGTAGAAATGAGGTTTCATGTAATGTTTCTAAAGCACGATGATATTCCTGACGGGGGGGTGGGGGGAAATCCCATTTAAAAGTCAGGTGTAGCTTTATTGTTATAAAATACTGTGAGCAAGCTGAGATCAACAGCCATGCCATGGTGTCTTGTGAGGCAGAAAGCCTACACCCCATGAGAAACGGGTGAGTATCATGATTACTTAAAGGCTAACATCGACAGAAATTTGAATGGCATAGTCTAATTTTTGGAAGGGTCTTCTGATTTTGTGCATCCTGAGTGGAGATGCGGATTTTAGAAACAAGGAACTCCAGTAATGGGAAATGTATGGTTCTGTTTCATAGAAAATCTTTACAGTTAAATTACATCAAACCCTCTTTCAGAAAAACTCTTAGTGAGAAAATCCTCAAAACGACTACATCTGTGATTTGCTTCATTTCAAAGCAAAATAAATCCTAACTTTATATATTATACTTCAGGTTTTCCAAGTGCTTTCCAAACACACTAGTATGCAATTTATAGGTAGAGATTATCTTCAAAATCCACCCCAGCCTCAAAGGGTGAAATATATCACCCGAGCTAAAATTTGGGTGGTGCATCACGTTTAGACTTTTATCCCTTGTCCATAGAATCTCCAGTTGCCATGAAATAACAGCTTTCCATTAATCACTGAAGAACAAACAAAAATAACCCAAGCCTCCAATTGCTTACAGTCCTGAACACCTGCAATGTCTTTTTCAGCACAGCGCATGGGGTTACATACATATTTTGCATGGTGGTGGTCTCTCTTGATTTCATTACTGACTGTGTCAGAATCATCCTTGATCCTTTTTGATAAAATGTGAGCAGACAAATGACCCAGAAGACTCTCACAGATTTTGGGCATGAAACTCTATTTGGAAGTTGATTGTATTCAGAGCTTTTAGACCGAGGTGTTCTCTTCGTGCGCATCCAGGTTCTCTGTGCTTTGATGGCTCCTTCTGTTAAAACCAGAGCAAGTGATATGTGAATAAACTTCTGGCTTTTCTTGCTGACTCATCAAGCTACAGTTTGGCAATCTCAAAAAGCTGAAAACCACCAGCAAGGGGTGGCTGTTATGGACAGTGACTAAAGGACCTAACCGGAGGGACCAGTCCCATTTTAGATCCTTTAGCCTGTCCCCTCTGGTCTGCAGCTTCCACTCAAGAAAGCAGCTGGTGCATGAGAGGCCCGTGGCATATCTGCCAACCCCGTGGCATATCTGCCAACCCCGTGCAGGTATCTTAGATACCTTAAGGAAATGAAGTGGTTCCAGATACCCATGCTTAGGACCTGGAATTCACCCCTTAGCATGGAAAACAGTTTCCAATTTCAGTAACTTGGGATAATAAAACCAAGACAAAGTATTTTTATATTTAATCCATCGGTCTTCCAGGATAGACCGTTCTTATGTATGTCCTCATTTTACCAAGGCTTCATTTGCCAGAGGTGGATGATTTTGAGCCAGGTAAGATTTTCTTATGAGAGGGAGGAAAGGGGAGGAAGGGACACTGTTAAGGTAAAAAGGGAAAGAATAGCTCAAAGATGTCCTTTCTTTTTCTCTCTTGATCTTTCCTGTCTACACCTCTAAACAGTTTGGATGTTTCTTATATGCCATAAACATCAAAAACGCAGCCACGAATCCCATTTTCCTCTATATACAAGTAAATTTTAACTATTCCCATTTTCTCCAGAACTTTAATCTTTGTAGAATATTCCTCATTTCTGACTTGAAACACTATATTGCAATAGTGCTTTGTGCCCCACCCCAGAGAAAAAGTAAAGTATGGCAGCTGCTATATTTGATAAAAGGTCCTCTAAACGGAGAGTGCTACGCTACAAAAACAAGATACTGGAGCATGTAGAGGTACTATTCAGTTAATAATTAAAGTAATAGAGTGGGTTTTTCTTTTGTTGTAAGGAATATAAAGGTGTATGTTGGTAGCTAATAATTTTTTGCTCAGTATGACTAAGTGATGCTGCAGTGAGGCTACTGCTGTTTGCTGCCAGTTCATGCTTACCTTAACACTTCAAGTGCAAGCTTTGTTTCTTTCCGACTTTCTTCAGTGATTGGGTAGAAAAGAAGTATAACTAAACCTACAACGATGAGGACAGCAGGGACCGCTCCAATCAGGATTTTCAGTGCGAGGATCACATCATTGGATTGTCTGCATACCCCTGGCTTGTATCCAGAAAACCTAAACAAATGGAAATAACACTGGTGTGCGTATGTCCAAAGCTAAAAGGTAGTTGCTCATGTGAAGGCTCCCTTCTTTCCCCCAACACTCTTCAAGACTTCTCTCCCATGTTTCCTACACCTTTCTTCTTTCCTTCCCCCACTACGTGTTTCAAATTTTGTTTTTCAAATCTCATTTTTGTGCTTGATTTCAGCTAACAGCATTACCTCTATATTTTCTCATTTTCTCATAATGTTTGACAATTTAGAGGACCGTGGAATCCCACGTAAGGAAATTGTTCTGTTATGTGTTTCCTATTCAGCAAAGTATTTAAACTCCACTTTAAAAGTATACAAGTAATCTGACCAATTTCAACAGCAATAATTAGCTTTAATTTAAACACACACTTAAGCACTCTTCTCAAGACAGACAAATTTACTCAAGTGCTTAGAGTAAGGTACACTTACAGCTCATCAATTCAGGGCTTCCTAGCAGTCCCACAACTGCTGATATACTCAAATTCCCATTCCCAATTTGCAGAATGAGTTTATTTTCCTCTGAACATGCACCTATGAAAGCTACAGCTCACGTGGCATTGGTCTTCTGTGTTCTCTGTGTTCTCCCATAAACATATGCCTTGGCAGTTGCTGGGAGCTAACTGGAATGCGATTGAAAAGGGGCTAACTGGTGAACAGTGATTTGTTTGAGGGTGTTAGCAGTAAGGGTATAAAATTCCTAAGCCCAGAATGTTTGGCCAAGCACTTCCTGTTACTTAGCAGTTTCAGCTGAACGCCTTGAAGCAAAACATTCTGGTTACCAAGAACTAACTTGGAGCCAAGGGCTAGATAGTATTTCAGACAAGTTCCCTTCTAAGCGTTCATCGTGCGCTTGTGTGCTCTAGCAGCTACAGGCAAAGGCAGTGCATGAGATTGCTGACCGCTTTCTCATCCTGACTGTCTAATTGGAACAGACAAGGTAAAAAAGGAAGGAGAACAGAAAGCATCTTCCAAATTGACATGGTCTAGGTGATGGGCACAGCTGTGAGAAAGACTGTTCCTGACCCAGGTCAGGGTCCAGTTCCCTAAAACCATGCAGGAATTTGTGATCCTTTTATGCTGAACAGGCCACTAGGCACCCCTGAAAACACTCCAATCCATGTAAAGACTTACAAGCTCATGTATGTAGTCCAACCCAGATGCAACAGGGAATGCACAAATGCTGAGCTTTCACGCTTAGTTCTTCATTCAGATAAGACACTAAAATTGTCATGAGTAATTAAGAGAAAAGAAAATTTAAAGGGGAAGCCAGGTCTTTCCGAACTGAAACATGTTAGGGTAGGAGAGTTAATGCTCAGTGGTGGGTCTAGGTGATAACAATCGTGTCTCTAGTGGTTAGACATCTGGAGCTGCTGGCACTTCCAGGCTCAGGGCAAAAGGGCAATTAACTCCACAGGGTAAAGGCAGAGTAACCTCAGAATTCTTTCAGAAGAGAGCCACTAAGTGGAAATACAATGTTACTTACTCCAGGCCTGCTGCAGAAATTCCCAAGCCAATTCCTGCT
>NW_010407680.1:0-10076 GCF_000710305.1 Buceros rhinoceros silvestris | reverse complement strand
CTGATATCTTGGTAAAGAAAACATAAGAAGAATAGAAAATGGTTTCATGTCCTTTTCCATGAGGATTCTGCAGACGAAAGTTATCAACAACATCAGGCAGCATTGACCTAGAGATGAGCAAGGTAAAAGAAAAACTCAAGTCAAAATCTCTTCTCAGAGTCCAAACTTACTGAAAGAGTATATCCCTCCTTCCTGTTTAAGATCTGACTGATGCAGTCATGCGCATAGAAGAATCCAGTTCAAAAAGTCCTACTGCTGGACAGAAGGGCAAAAATCAATATAAGAAATGCACGGCCACATATTACAAAGTAGAAAACCAACTGGAAAACTATCAAACACTTGCTGAGAGGTGACAGAATTCTTTAGACTGACTGTCATTCTAATCAGAAGTTGCGATATTAAAAAAGAATAACAAAAACCCTCATTTCTTAAGATTTCAAGGGACTGACTCTCTGAATAGATTCACTCTGAAATAACTCTTTTGACAAGTTAACAAAATTTTCAGAAACCAGTGAGGCCTATTCTCTCTCTGCTTCAAAGAGACTGAGTTTGGTAATGGGGAATCAGAATGCAAGCTTCTCAAGTGTCAATGTGAATTGACATTTTATTTTCAATATATGCCATAGTTTACTGCTGGAAAAAAGGGCTTCTCACCCTCTGTGCAGAAAAGCTTATGTAGTCTGACAGTTTATTTCAAACTATGTTTCCATGATCTCTTGGAGTTTTACAGGGCATTGTACAAAAGAGTAATGCAAAACAGCTCTCTCAGCAACAGTCTTGGTTTCTGGTCAGTTTGACCTGAATAACAATTACTCCCTCTGGAGACGACATGTCCCATCCTGCTCATCCTTGAGTAGTTTTTTCTCCACAAATTTTCAGTCCTCAAGAGCAAAGGACCTTGAATTCTCAGCTTCTTTTAATCATATCTTTGTGTTATTTGACCTATAACAAGGGACTGCTCAAGTAGGGATACATAGCTTAGCTTATGTTTCCTCTGCTACGTTCTTAATTGCTCAGCATTAATTGATTTATCTAACTTCAGCCTCCCTGTAGTTCTGTTAGAAACCAAACCTAAGCTACGGATTTACTGTTATCACAAGTTCTATAGCTACTCATTGGTTTATCTGCATACTCTTACATACAAAGAGCAGCTACAGTTACAGTAGACATAATCTGTTAACAACAGAGTAACAGTGGTCACGTCACTGCAAATAGCCTCCATTATAAAAGCAGAAAAAGATTATTGGAAGAAGTGACTCTTGCCAAATTCTGCCTCTTTCAGAGGCAAATTCCATGCAGTAGTACATACATGTAATGTATATATATATACACCTCTTCCTCACGTCAGATGTAAAGCTCTCTTACCATGGCAAGAGAAGAGATGCTGCAATGCTCAGTCCAGAGACGAAGGCCACGAAGTAAGCCACAGTCAGGTTTGGAATGGTCACTAGCATGACTGCAAAAGGAATCATCCACTGAAGAAGAACAAAAACAGTTCGTCTAACTTACAGTATGCACTGCTCAATGGTATAGAGACTGTTCCCTTCAAAATACAAGATTGTACTATGAAACAGTTCACATATAGCAATGACTAATACTTCAGTATTTTGGTGAAACGGGATTTCCAAAGAGCCCTGGGCCAATCTGTGTTTACCTATGCATAAGCATCAGAGAAAAATAGGAGAAGCCACGGCAGGGCCTTCTCTGTTAGCAGTATTAGGGCTATAACTGCACTAGTAAATTAAACGGTCCCAAGAGCCCATTTATCAGGTAGGAGGCCAACTGGCAGATCCTGGCCACATTCATAGTCCTAAACACTGACAGTCTCCAAAATGAGTGTGGCCATATAAATACTTCTTGTGAAGAGCCCTTACATGGACTGTTTCCCAGACTGTGCCCAGATACTTCTTGGGAGCTTGCTAATCAGCTTGTGCTAAGACTTTTCTGCCAATTTACTAACAGAGATGACCAAACAAACACCAGCTTTTACTCTAGGCCAGTGGAACTATTTAATTTACTATTAAAGACAAAGCCTTGAAACATCATCACACTGCATTCCAAGGGGAGAGGCAGGGGTTTGGTGGTCATTTAAAACTGTAAATACCCCATTTAATGGATTGTCGTGAGTCTTGAACGAACAAGACTTTGCTTACACCTTCATTTCCAATGGCCACGTTAAAGCAATCTAGGTACTTGGCAATAACTAAAACCAGGAAGGCAGTGTGGTTTACTCCCACTCCACACAGCCAGACATGCTCATGACGTTGTACAAGTCACTAAGGCTACCCTGAAAACTAAACTAATTTCGGATGCTCAGGATTTGTTTTCTGGCAGTATTAAACCCACCAGATTTCCTCAACTTCAACCTGAGGCAATGGGCTTACAGGATTGAAAATCCACTGTTTTAAATGCTGATTGAATGCATACAGCCCAGCTGTCCTGCCCTCATCACATGCTCCATCTCCCACGCCTGTGAACCAGAGGCACAGCACATGTAGAATCCAGAACCACGGGCTTATCTACTGGGCTTTTTAATGATGGGGGATTAGTTCAACATTAAGTGTTTCAATCCTCTATACTTGCAGCTTGGGAGTTGAGGGCATGAGAAGAGCTTTCACAGCGAGCGATTCCTCTAAGCACTGCTATTTACAGTTCTGTAAGATAAGTGATGCTGGGAGTCCTGGAGCCGAATCCATTATGTTTATGTTTTAAATGCATTTCCCATCTAAAGCATTTGCACCTAACCTAAGGAGGCAGAAAATAACCTTTCCTGACTGCAAGTTCCCAGCACAGACAGATAACCCTTGCATTAGCCCAACGAGGTGGCAAAATCATGACTTCACCACAAGAGAGCACTCCAGCAATACAAGATTTTATGTTGCCTATGCGCAATTTTATGACCGCCTTACGCTCCACATGAGGCACCCACTCAGAAACCAAAGCACTTAAACAAAATTCTAGATCGATAATAATAATCATTGTAGCTGTAATTTTCTACTGAAAGAGAAGCACAGCCCGCAGGACTGAGGCTACAATGCCCCGAAGTCTCACTCACGCAAAGGCATCGCAATCACGGGAGCAGTGTTCCTGCTGCAATAAACAGCTAATGCATCTCCTTCTTTTCTATTTGTAAAGCAAATGCTTCATTATTGGCACCCTGCTCTCTAGTCACAGGGCTGCTGCCCTCCGAGTCATAAACGATACCCTACAGTTACCACGTGTCTTCCATTCATTTCCTGACGCCACTATGGAAGGCAACCCTAGTGGGATGCTAAAGGTGGTGCTGGCCTGCGCAGCAGCACATTATGAAGGGCAAATCAGGAAAAGGTGCAGCGAACACATGAACGGAAATGGGGATGGGAGAGTGGAAAACGGGCTGCACAGCCAGGATTCATCTAAGGGTGTGCTTCCAAGCTGCACAGTGCTGACAGACGGCAATTAAACAACTGCGTATGTGCAGGGAGGTGGAAAGATTGCGAGCGTTTACGGGTTTGTTTTTAAAACCCAACAGTCAAAAACTATTATTGGCTAGGATGGAAGCTAGAGCTGTAAGAGAGCATAGTCTTCCACTTTTAGACACCTTGCCATGGACCAACAAGATGCCACACTTAAAATTTCTCATGATGGCTTTACGTCCCATCACCAGCTGAGAGACTTACTGATTGAAAGTTCAACCTTTGCTCTGTGCGGGCAGAGGAGACTATCTAAGTGAACATAGCATGTGGAAGCAGAAGCAAATAAACACAAGAGAGTAATTTCTAGCCTGTACACCAACCTGATCATGGGAAGAATGCTACCAAGGATCCTGCTTGGATATGACCCTGTACTTCCCAAAAGCCTAGGCTTTAAACTTCTAGGAAGTTTAGAGACTTAGTACTTAGACTGCGGTCATCTCTTGTGGAGGAATGAGTAAAAAGGGAGCAATATCACTGGAAGGAAGCCAAGATTCTTGTTGCTTATCTACCTGCTCTGCCTTCTGTACTCTTTCAGGGGTCTCCTTAACATAGAACCACTTTAACAGGAAAAATTAAGTCTGGAGCAGTGTTAATTTTTCTTTTTTTGTAGGAAACTGAATTTCAAATTACATCTTCACTCTGAAAGTTGAGTAAGGTTTTGGAAAAAAAGAACTTGTTTTCTCCCCTGTCTCCTTCCCTTCCAGAAGAACATTCCCCAGCGACAAAAATAAGAACCTTAAAAAATGTGATTTTATTTCACAGTGAAAGATAACAGATTAGTAGTACAGATCACACAGGGTGGTAGTATAGGAAGGCCCTGTGATGCATTGCCAGACACAAAACCCATTACTGAGTACACACTGAGTCCCTTGAGAAATCTCTACAAGGTGAAATAGAGAAGTGGCTTTTTTTTTTTTTTTGCAGTCCAGCCCCCTCCATAGACCATAGTACAGTCAAGCAACTCAACTGTAAAATTAAGTTAAATCATGTTTACAGAGGTGCTGACAGGCTTTTCTGTCACGTTAAACTAAATTTATAGAGCCAAGTTGGTTGAAGAAAGCATTTGTCATAGCCAAGTAGACTGAGAAGGAGATTTCCTAAGGAGGAAATCTGCTTTCCTGGTCCAGCACCGCTTTTGGCAATTCTCTTTGCTCAAGGGGTAAAGAGAAAGAAGGATGGAACTTGAATTCCAGATACCTCCTAAAAACACATGAAAATTCAGCATACTTGGAACTTAGATTTTAAAGTTACTTCCGATTCTTTGGAAGTCATTCCAACACACAGATTTTAAGTCCAAAAATTGTAACTGTTCAATTATACTCAAATATTGTCAGCAGACCTAAACTTTTCTGCTTTGTTCAGATTTTGACATAGCTTCAGGCTGGATTTTCCAAGTCCTCATGCTTTGTTGTGCACAAGGCAGATAATTTTTCTTCCCTCTTTCACAAGTAATTGAAGGTAAACAGGGGGAAAATGCGGAGGAACAGGCCTGTACCATGACTCATTGAGGATGATGACAGAAGATTGCTGCTGTCTGCACTAAGTGAAGGACTTAAAATAATCCATCAGCGGCAAGGGCGAGCTCGCTGAGCTGGCTTTGCAGAGCTGTGTCAAAGTTAAACTAGGCTTCTTTTCTCAGGTAGGTCACCTATTTCTTTACTTCACTAATAACTGTCCATCTCCATTCAGAGGGATGTGGGCACCCCTGCCTTCTAGAAACTTACGTTTCTAGAGAAGGATGTGGAACAGACTTCTTTCACCTCCTCCATGACTGAATTTCAGATGTGGTCAACTCAGCATGATATACAGAGACAAAACAAGCTTTGTAGAACAGAACTTGTCAACCTGGGGCAACACAGATCTGAATTTATAAAACCACACGGAGGTTCACTTCCAAAAGCAGTGAAATGCAGAGCTTGTGCAATGTTACGTACAGGCTTGGGGAGGAGTGCCTGGAAAGCTGCCCAGCGGAAAAGGACCTGGGGGTATTGGTCAACAGCCGATTGAACATGAGCCAGCAGTGTGCCCAGGTGGCCAAGAAGGCCAATGGCATCTTGGCATGTATCAGAAATAGTGTGACCAGCAGGAGAAGGGAAGTGGTTGTCCCCCTGTACTCGGCGCTGTGAGGCCACACCTTGAGTACTGTGTCCAGTTCTGGGCCCTTCACTTCAAGAAGGACATTGAGGTGCTTGTGTGTGTGTGTGTGCATTCAGAGAAGGGCAACAAAGCTGGTGAAGGGTCTGCAGAGCAAATCCTGTGAGGAGCAGCTGGACGTGGGGGTATGGGTCACCAGCCGATTGAACATGAGCCAGCAGTGTGCCCAGGTGGCCAAGAAGGCCAATGGCATCTTGGCATGTATCAGAAATAGTGTGACCAGCAGGAGAAGGGAAGTGGTTGTCCCCCTGTACTCGGCGCTGTGAGGCCACACCTTGAGTACTGTGTCCAGTTCTGGGCCCTTCACTTCAAGAAGGACATTGAGGTGCTTGTGTGTGTGTGTGTGCATTCAGAGAAGGGCAACAAAGCTGGTGAAGGGTCTGCAGAGCAAATCCTGTGAGGAGCAGCTGAGAGACCTGGGGTTGTTTAGCCTGGAAAAAAGGAGGCTGAGGGGAGACCTTACTGCTCTCTAGAAGTACCTGAGAGGAGGTTGTAGGGAGGTGGGGGTTGGTCTCTTTCCCCATATAACAAGTAGCAAGATCAGAGGAAATGGCCTTAAATTGCACCAGGGGAGATCTAGGTTAGACGTCAGGAAAAATTTCTTTACAGAGATGTTTGTCAAGCATTGGAACAGGCTGCCCAGGGAGGTGGAGTCCCTTCCCTGGAAGACTTTAAAAGCCGTGTAGATATGGTGCTGAGGGACATGGTTTAGGGACCCTGACAGTGCAAGGTGAACAGTTGCACTTGATGATATTAGAGGTCACTTCCAACCAGATGATTCTGTGATTATTAAATAATCTGGTACCTCTCTTCAGCATCACTCCATTTCTCAAAAATTTCTCTTGGAATCTGTGTGAAATTTGGTAAAATGATTTAAAATAATCTCTGAAACTGAGCAAATTCATGCAGCTTGAGGTTCTAAGCACTTGAAAGAGCTCCTGAAGAGGCTCCAGTTGTCAAACAAAGTGAGCGCAAGCACGTTTTTTCTCAAGGGATTTACTTACCGAAATCCCACACGCTGCACGCTTCTTGCCAAACAGCTGCAGGAACTTCTGCCAGAAGGGAATGCTCACAGCTGCTGATAGCTACAATTGATAAAAAAACATATTTGTACAGTGTTTTGTTACTGCCACTGTAGACCTCAGATGTCTTTTCGTAGAGTACGTTATTGTCTGAAAGGAAGGCTAACTTGCAGATTCTTGTTTCTCTTCATCCTCTGAGTGTTGGATTTTTTTTTTTAATTCACTATTACATATTACAAACAAAAGCTATCCACGAGAGGGCTTTCCACAGTCAAATATCAGAAGGCATTCTCTTAAAATTTTCCTAATGTAAGCCACAGCAGTTGAAACTATACATGACATAGTCATTAAAATTCAAACATTCTGCAAATGGTCATTCGTACTTTGCACTAATGCCTTTTGCCTCATTATCCGAACCTGACAAATTACAAGTGAATTAAGTTCCGTCCCATCATACAGGAAGGAAGCTGAAATGTAAGATACACTATCTTAAGATATACTTAAGAGTACATATCCCATACTACACGTTTATTCTTAGAAAGAACCTGTAAGAGAAATAGTCACAGTCAACTTTACCATTTCACATACTGTAATACTCACCTGGTAGCATCAACAAACACAGGCAACATAGTATCAATGCACCAAATTTGCAGTGCATTAATTTGCAGTGCTTAAATGCTACTAATTACAGTCTTAAAACTGACCTAAATTCAAATGTCATCTCATTGTTCCCATTATATTCCACTCTTTACTGACTTCACTGTCTCTTGTTGTTCCTCTTGTTGTCCATTACTTGCAGGGTCTTAAGATAACCTACAGTCATCCCTTGCTCTCCAATGTTTTGGTTTTAATCACTGGAAAAGATGTGTCTTCTAATGTGGGAAAGAAATACTCAAAAAGGGGTAGAAAGGGTGGGAGTATAGGACCAAGAAGTGGAAATTAAGTTCCCCTCAGATGGCTCCACTAAGTCTCCGTGCCAAATGGGTCAGAAATCATGCAATAGCTTCCCTGAAGACAACTGCTGCAGTATTCTATATGGTGGACAAATTCACTACAGATTATTTCAAAATGCACAGTACATGCGCATCCCTGTAATTACGGAGCATTAAATGTTCTACTTGTGTTAAAAGAACTTTGGTCAAAAGGCTGAAAATGGCAGTTTTCAACAAATAGTACTAGTAATCATCAAGTAAACCAGGCAATACAGGAGCAGTGTGTGACTGAGTTAAGTATCACCTAAGAAAGCAGAATTCTAACTCTGCATGTCAAAAAAGAAAAGAAAAAAAGGTTCTGTAAGAGGATCTTTTTAGCACACTGCCAATTCCTCAAGAGAGGAATCTTCATATCTCTGGATACTTTAAATATTTATCCTTGCAAGCTGCCTAACCCAGACGGCTCATCTGTATGAATACACAAATTAAGTTGTTTAATATTCAACATACCAAACTGGGGAAAGGCAAAAAGGAGCTAAAATTCCAGATCTCCTTTCTGTCAGCAGCTTTTCCCCTTTACAGGAGCAGAAAGCGACAAGGTAAAAGCAAAGGAATTAATTAAAATCTCCGAAGCATTAATTTTTTAGAAGTACAGTACGGAACACCAGCTTTATTTCCAACAGGCAATGCAACATATAGCGCACCTTCTTAACAGCACTGTCTAGACATAAAACTCTACTTGCCTTCTGCTATTTTGTGGTCCAATCCAGTGAAAACCAGCTATTAAATAAAAATATGGGAGAGAAGTGCAACTCACCAAGATGGTCACCACCAAATACTGGAAGTGATCTTGAAGATTAGCAGCCTGAGTGCAGAATAGAACAAAGTTGCTCTGTTCCAGCTGTTGAATTGAAGACATTTGGTAACCACCAAAAAGAAAGGAAAATTAAAAATGACACTTAAAAATCACTCTTCATGCTAGCCAAACATAGTTGGTGACTGATTCGTTAAATGTAGGATTCTTCCCTCATTTGCAACAATTTAAAGAAGCAGTAACTCCCCTGCTATCACTGGAGTAACATGCTGATAATACTGGGGTAAGCAAGAGCTAAACCATGCACCTAATACAGTATAAAAATGGCAACAACACGAACTGCCTTATGTGAGGATTCTGTCTAAAGGCTTTATTCCCTTTGTTGCGATTGCGTTCTGTTGTTTTCCCAGCTACAGACTACTGCAAGAAATTGCCCTTCCTTTTCCTTAGCAATACTATAAATCTTTCACCAGAAGCTCTGTCTCCAGAACAAGTTACTCTTCAGCTGCAATTACACTCATGCCAACTTCCTATAGTAACTAAAGTTGGCTTTGTACACAGCCCTGGCTATGGAGTGAAGCTTTGGGTCAGATGTCTCCGTAAGTCAGAGTACTCATTGGATGGGAGGATTTAGCTGCACCATGTTACAATGACAGATGAAGCCATGGCCACCGAGCTTTTGCAGAACTCAGGGGGGTTCTGAACACCAGAACATGGGTCAGACCCAGTGCCAGCAATTCTGCAGAAGTGGGATGACAGAGGAGGATTTAATGCTCGTGCCACAGCAGTATCATCAACTCCTGCTCCTTTGTGCCCTTGTAGATTTTAAGACGCCAATCGTCTGTATACAAATTAGGATAAAAGTTATACGCCCTCTCCATTGCCCGCAAAGCCCTCCCTATCTTGTGTCCCAGTTTACGCTGCCTTCATTTTAGATGTAGAATATCACACTCTGGGATTATGGCCAATGCATCTTTACCAGCCTATTCCTTTGCTTATCAGTAATCCCCTCCCTAAAGTCCATGAAGTCAATCTTCCTCCCTTGAACAACAGCAAAAGTTGTTTATGCTGGCTGAACTGAGGCAACACAGCTTTCAGCTTCTGCCTCCCCTCACACCTCCCCTTCAGTCTGTACAAATAGAAAAATAAATAAATATGGACTGACAGAAGATCTTTTCTTCTTTGGCTGTTGTCAGCAAGTAGTTGGCTGCAACAACCAGACAATCCCTGTATCCTAACTGACTGAATGGATGCTGGAAGCATCTGGATCATAAGGGACCGTTCATCTTCTCCCTGTCTCTGCTCTTGCTCACAGTGTCTGCAGCTCCCAAATATAACCAGAAAGCTTCTGCTATTGTTTCTCAACCTTGGGCCTTCCAGCAAGGACTTACAGATGCTGTAAAGGCAGTCTACTAACTGTGCCCACCAAGCTGGGTGGGTTCACTGATCTGCTTGAAGGTCGAGAGGCTCTACAGAGGGATCTGGACAGGCTGAATCAATGGGCTAAGGTCAACTGTATGGAATTCAGTAAGACTAAGCACTGAGTCTTGCACTTGGGCCACAACAACCCTGTGCAATGTTACAGGCTTGGGGAAGAGTGGCTGGAAACTGCCCAGCAGAAAAGGACCTGGGGGTGTTGGTCGACAGCCGGGATATGGGATAGTCAGATGATAGTCAGATGATGAGGCCTAGTCAACAT
>NW_010407679.1:47726-50864 GCF_000710305.1 Buceros rhinoceros silvestris | reverse complement strand
TCCTCCATGTTGAACCCAGGACAGAGGGGAATCTGGGAGCTCCTCATTTGCCGCAAGTCTGCGGGGCTCCAGGTGTTCCCGTAAGTGACTTGGCCAAGAACCCCTCCCTTACAGAGAAATGCAGGTACAGCCTAAAGGCTCTGCGCACGTGCTTACCTGTGAGCCTGCATCCTCGCTGTGAAGTTAATGTTCTATTTAAGTCATAGCGACAGAATGTTTATAGAGTGCGTATGCACACATGCGGGATGTTTTCCCATCGCTGTATCTTCATGTTTTTATTTGATGCTCTTTTTCTTGAGGGGCTGCAGGTAGATGATGGAGTGCAACAGCAGGCTGTGTTTTTTGCAGTGGAAGTTAAGTTCTCTCTTTTCTGACTTCAGAGGCTGTGAAAGCTGTGCTGTGCAGCTCAGTGGCGATCAAGATGCTGTAGGAAGGCACTGATTCGTTACAATATAATACGAAATGAGAGCTGGACACCGTATCCTCTGAGCAGCCAGCTCTTGGTTTCAGGGCCTTAAAAACTGCAGCCCATCAGACATCTAGTGATGTTTAGTAAAAACAAATAATCAACAATACAATCAAGCACTGGCAAGTGGGAGAAAAAAATAGTTTCATAGCACAACCTGCATTCCATCCTTTTTCTGTGCTAATGAATCTAAGTAGGCCAGATTGCTCTCTGGTGTACCCGTGTGTAGTTCAGTATCGCATAACAGGATTTGTTAGTATCACAGGAGAATTTTTTACCAGTAATTTGCTTTCATTTTTTTCTCTAGCCTAACATCAGTCCTTTATGGTGTTCTTAAAAGAAGATTGTCAAGTTGATTCAGACCTGGTTTCAGTCACCTGTGATGCTGTGAGTGCTGAAACCACAAAAAGTGGTTGTGGTGAGGGGGAGGAAGACAAGTGCTCAAAAAGCAGTTTAAATCTCACATCTACATCATCTGATGTGTCATGTATGGTGTTTGGGCCATATCGGAGATTATAACATCAATAAAATTATTTTAAGGTTAACATCTCTTATGATTCGTAGGGTATTACAGGAGTATTGGAAGTATTGTGACCGACAGCCACTTAAGCTGAAATAACTGCTCTCACTGGAGGTTGCAGTAGAGGTGTTGCCTCAGAGGAACCCTTACGGAGGGGGAAGGGTTTTCCTTGCTGTGTTTACATTGCTTGGTAGGATGGACCAGATCAGTTCAACCAGAAGAGAAAGAAGGAAGAGGAACAACCATCTTGAACAAGTGTTCACCAGCCACCTAGCTAAATTTCTTGTTCAGATTTGTTTTGTGTCGTGCTAAGAATTGGGCAGCAAAAACTGTTCTCTCAGTCTGTCACTGCATCGATGTCACTGTTCTCTGCATCTCTCTGTGGGCTCCTCTTACTCCATCGTGTCAAGGCAGTGACTTGTCTTCCGTTTCAGGTCCTTTTGCATTCTTACCTTACTTGATCGTCGCTCACACATTTTCTCAGTTGCTGCTTCTGCCTGACAAAATTTAACAAAGTAACTCACCCAGCTTTCATCAGCATGGTTCAAATGTGAAAAATGTTCAACACTATTTCCCAAACACAGTAAATACAGCAGGCTTGAAGTTTAGGAGCACGTTCCTAAACCTTCTTTCTGTCCATGTGCTGACTTGCCGGTAGCCTAGGAACTGCTGGTACAGGTGCTGTGAGAGCTGTGTGTGAGTGGAGGGGTAGACAAATGGTTTAAATGAGCCATTAAAGACACTTTCTTCAAGATGGGATTGTGGTGCATTGACAGGGTGGTAGCAAGGAAACATATGTTAAGCGTTACTGTTCTGTTCTGTGGTTAGTGTGGCTGTCATCAAGTTCTGTTTTATCTTAACTTTTCTGAGGTGTAAATAGGCAATAATATCCAACTTTGCTGTCACTGAATTGACACCCACACCAGCTCTGCTGCCGCCCTAGAACATTACATTCTCGTTTGAAATATATTTCGATAAGAGCTCTGTGGTTAAAAAAAAAAAAGTATCTTTCCTAAAAATGAGAGATCCTAATTCATTCCTACCATTAATAGGTGAAATTTGCAGTTTGATGGGTGCATAAGCATAGGGAAAAACCAAAATTCAGGTTCAATCCTATACGAATATTTCAGTATTCAAAGCTGTTATTGTGATGAGCACAGAGAGTACAGGTAATGAAAACAAATTTGATAAATGTCACTGCAGTTGTAGCTGTACTGAAACATACGTTGTCATCACAATCTCATCTGTTCGATACGTGTTTAAACTGGGCAAACTCCTCGCTGACTTACACTCTGGAGTTCTGAGATTTGCGGGTGGTGTGAATCACCAGAGAATGCAACCATTATTTTTATAAACCTTTAGTTTTATTAGGTGGATAACACCCATGAGTACACTTCTATCAACCGAAAAAAAGCACGGCTAGGGCAGTGGCAGAGCAAACTTACTGCGAGGTTTTGCAACGTGGAATCACAAGGAAAATTCCCCAAGTCAGAAGATAGTTCAATATCCTTTGTCTGTTCAAGCCCTGGCCCCTTTCTGCAGTAATGATAAAAATTATTGCCGTTGCTGGTTTTTTGAATATATATACAGCTTTGCAAATAAACAGATAATTGTTTCTTCTTGCAGTTCCTAAATAAATATCAGTTGCTCCTTACTCTCTTTCTGTGAAGCTGTGTACAACATTAGTATTTGCTAACAGAAATAAGCTTCTCCTCTACGTAAGGTCAGTCCCTGGCACGTGTTTCCAAAGTGCTGTCTGCTTAGAGACCTGTTTAGCTTTGTGACTAGAGGCTAGTCATTTTTCTTTGGAACGGTCTGTTTATTGTGTGGCCTTTTGGAGAGGTGGGGTCACTGATGTCTACGCGTCTGTAGGTTCTGTAGTCTTAATTGCCACCCTGGATCAAATTAGATTGGATAACTAAAAGATATTGAATGGTTTATAAAATATGTTCATTTACAAAGGTGAAATGGTGGGAATTGATGTGGTGAAGTGCCCTAAATGAGATCTATTGCGTTGTTTGCCTCCAGATGAACTAATCTGTCAAGATACTTCTAAGTGTGCCAGTTTTGGAGGTGAAACAGACCTTGAGCCTTGAGCATGCCCGCGTGCCGTCCCAGAGCATTCAGCAGTTCCGGCCGGCTGATGTATGGG
>NW_010407679.1:37441-47586 GCF_000710305.1 Buceros rhinoceros silvestris | reverse complement strand
CCTGCTGAAATGTACACGGACAGCAGATCGTTCCTCTGGAGACTGGCTATAACGCGGCACCTCCTGTGAAAGCAAAGTGAAACATTTCATGGAGGCAAGTAGTTAGCTCTTGGCATTTTTCCCCCTACAAAAAACAAACTCTGTCCCCACAATGCCCTAGGGCATAATCTGCTACAGAAGGCTAGTTGTAATTGAAAGAGGAAAATGTTTCCTAATTAATTAGGTAAACCACACGGCAGCACGACCCAGCCTTATTTTCAGTAATGCTATATAATTTGTGGCACAGTTCTGTAGTGTATTGAGAGCAACCACCAATCATAAGAAGCTTCAGCTTTGTTTCCATCGTTTCTCAGTTGCAGTTTTAGAGGTAGGACATACAACTTTGTGAGATTTAAAAAACAAAACCCACTACAAAAAACAACGCCTCCCAAAATCTTGGGAGTTTCTTTATGTTCCTTGTAATTATGAGCCTGCCTAACGTTACATTTTCAAGCTTTTCACTGTGACTGAGAAATAGAAATGTACTTTTTCATAAATTAAATCATGTCTTCATGTCATCACTGGATTTGTATTCCTGGAAATTTTAACAAAATATAAACTATTATGGAACTTTTATGAAATAAAACATGAAGAATTGAGGAAGATTTATTTCCGCCTACCTCCTTCCAGCGAGACACTGAAACTTTTAATGAAGAAACTTTCCTCCAGTCCCAGACCTCGGTCTGTTTCTTGCAGGTGTAGCGGGAATGTCTCTTAACATTGTCAGAACTTGCATGCATCCCAGAAGGTTTGTCTGTGAGACTATTGTATTTACACTTACTGCTTCCATGAAAATGATGTGCTGTCAGATTTGTTTCAGTGCGCTTAGGTATAACACCAGCGTACTGTAAATGAAATTGCATGCCAGCAAATAAAGAGTGGGTTTTTGACTGCAGAGCTGGGACTGCTGGTAACAAAAAACGAGAAAATAAAAACCAAGGAAATCTAAATGTGTCATATATTTGATGCAGATCTCTTTTCTAAACTGTCATTTATGGTTTCTTCAAGACTCAGCTGCATTAGTTAAAGCTAGCTCAACAGAGCCCTGCCTTAATGGTTCTGCCTTTCAGAGCAACCTAGGTCTTCATCTGAACACATTGCAGGGTTATCATCGTATTTCTGTGTTCAGTGACTCTTCAGAGGCTTTCCTGGTCTTCTTGAAGGGAGTCCACCTTATGATTCCGGTATTTGGGTTTCCCGTATTGTTGTCTCAGACCAGGCTTTCCTCACAACATGAACTGGATCTTGTACTGGCTGTCATTTCCTATCTCAAACTCCTGGTTGCTCTTAAAAGCAAAGTCTACCAAAAGGAAGAACATAGCACATTCACTTTCTTTTTTTCCCTCAAGGAAATTTCAGCTCATCTCCACATTTACAACAGGAAAGAAAAAAAAAGCTGTTACCACTTTACAGTATTAAGAACACAAAGCTCGTAAGTTTTTTATCTTAAAGCTGCATCTGAAGGTTCCAGTGCAGTGAGGCAAAGAGAGTTGAAGGAGATGCCCAGGATCCCGAAGTGAATCAGTGACACAGCTGTGAACAGAGGCAGCTCTCTTAACTGCTACAGCACCATCCTTCCCTCTTGCTGTCAGCTCCAATGTTGATACCCAATTACAGACAGAAGCCTGTGAGTCTGACTCACATGGTTGTTAGCCTCGAAACAGTCGGCCCAGCTTGAGAATATGAAGATCTGTTCAAGGAATATTAAATATAGAGGTGTCTTGAGCCATATTCTTCACAATTGTACTCTGACCCTCTCACAGTTTCTGTTATTTGCTCTTTTACCTTAGTCTAAACATCCATTGCATATCTAATTCCTAACTTGTAGAGATACTGCACCCGTCAGGATAAATTACTCATTTATAATCACATTTTATAGTTCCCTTTGTGGTTTCTTCTGGTGCTTTGACTTGTCATAGTTGAATAAATTGAAATCTGTAGAGTGCTCTTGTAAAATGCCCCGCTTGCATTTTAAGTGTGCTTCATTGCGATGAATGCAGCGTTAGAGCGGGATGCGGAGTAGTACTTAGATTTGTGGATTGTAGCTTTCGGCTTTATTCTCAAGCTCCTCACCAGATTATTATATGAGTCATGGAGAGGCCATTTTCAGGATTTCTGCTCCTTCATTCCGTATCTGTAAAACAAATACATTGTACCTGTACAGCAGGTCTGTGTTGACACCCAGGTGGTTATTTTTTGAACAGCTAGGCAGCAGGCATGCTGTAGCATGTCATAGAACGGGTGTTGGACTCATAAACTAATTACTCAACCGCTACCTTGTTCTTCCATCATCTTTTTATTGAGAACAAATACTTTCCTGGGTCGTAAATTATCTAAAAAGGAATCATTGTTTTAACATCTGTTTATGTGGTGCCTGTCATAGTGAGCTTTCATTCCTCGGGTGAAGCAAGCAGAAGAAAATGTATTACTAGAATACAAACATAAAATGAAGTCAAGAATGTATTTTGAGATTTTTTAAAATGATGTATACTGAGTGTTTTCTTTCCAGGAAAGCATTATCAAACATTATTATTTTTCTGGGCACTTCTACCTGCTGTACTTTAAAAGCAGGCAGTAATTGCCAGTGTGTCTCAATCCATCCGTTAATGTAAGAAACTAAAGGACATGAGCAAAAGACATCTCTCCATTAATGAGGACTGAAGTGAGGTTCCTCCATTCCTGCCAGAATTTAGGAGGGGCACTTTTTGCTCTAGAATGGTTTTCCTTTTGAGGAGTTTGCTTGATAATGAATAGTGGCTTAATAATAATTAAGTTGGTACTAATTCAGAATTAGTATCTGCATAGGTTTAACAGCATAAAAAGGGGCTGCCGTGTATGTATTAAACCTGGAATAGCATATTGATGCATCTCGTGTTTTAGGCAGCTAATGACTTTCTCCATCAAAAAGGAGATGTTATTTGTTTGTGAAATAATTTTATGTCACTTGGAAGTTTGAGAAAAGAATTCTAGCTGATACGAGGGAAGAAATCTGGAGAGCCACAATGCTGAAGAGGCTATAGGTGTGCTTTTAGTAAGTGACAGATTAATGGATTCTAGGTGTCATATACAGAAGTATCCCATGTTTTGTTTTAAATAGTGTAGTGGGTTAAAACTGTGTGGCTGTTAAAACCAAAAGGATTTCCCGATGACAGGGGTTTGGATGGAATGTAAACCCACCCAAAACCTAGCAGAACGGAGCTTAGCAGCTCATTGTGGCTTGAATTCAAGGTTTTGTTTAGGCAAAGGAAAAACAAACACAGGTTTAATGTAAAGGGGGTAAGAACAGAAGAGTTTTAATAGTGAAAAGCCCAAGAAGCAATCATTTTAAAAGTTAAACAGGACTGGAAAAGAGAGAGAGAGAGAGAGGGAGAGATTGATAAATAAATAAATGGGCATATACAAGTATAATACAGTCTCCCATCTCGACCCACATCTCCTGCTTACAAACAAAGGACCTGCCACGCGGTCGCACTGCTGGTGGGAGGGAGGAAAGGAGTTTTTGTTAGTCACCTCACAAAAGTTGTCAGTCCAAGAAAACTTCTCCTGGGCAAACCTTCATGTAATGTAGTCCTTCCTTCTCTGGGGTAGCTGATAGGGACTCCAGTTCACCGAGGGCAGAATTCCAAGGCTTCTTGCTCTTCCCATCTGCACTGCGGGATACTGACCGGACCTTCAGGGAATGCCTGTGGGTTCCCTGCGTCATCAGTATCTGTCCTCTCTGGGCAGGATCTTGGGGCGTACAGCCAGTTTCACCCCTTGCTGGGTTGAACTCAGTCCAGAGCCACCCCCGCCGGTAATTGGCAAAGCGGAAAGGTCTAGCTGCTTCGCAGAAGGCATCTTTTTACTGCGTCAGGGGTGTGGAGGTACTGTGGATGTTGTTTTCTCTCTCCGATGAAAAGTTCTCTCAGTCCCGGGGAAGGAAATTCCAAAGCGCCGCACTTCTCCCAGAGGGAGTGTCCCAAAACGCTGCTTTTTATGCGCTTCTTCGTGGACGCGTGTCTGAATATCGCTTCCCTTCCCAAGAGTGTGGGAGCTCTTTCCCGTGCTTCGGGGGAAGGAGAAGGAAAGAAGCAAAGGCTCAGCCACGCGGCCGGCGCCGCTTTCAAACTGTCACAAATAGCAAGTTCTGAAAGGAGCTGTGGGGGGAAAGCTAGTTTCCCATATTTTTCATGGAAAGGGAGGAAGGGAGGTGACGCATTTAACTTGTCCCTAAAGGAAAAATAAGTGTTTGAATGACCATTCATTACAATATTTGAAAAAATTGTTTTTCAGATAATAGCCTTTGATGAACTTCGGACAGACTTCAAAAGCCCGATAGATCAGTGCAACCCAGTCCACGCAGTGAGTACAACCGGTGGCTTGCTACGTATGCAACAACTCCCGAAGAAAGGGAGGTGCACTGAGCTGTCAGTGAAAGCATGAGTGTGGAAATGCACATGGAGTCTGTTGTGAAGTCAGCTGTAGTTTGGAAAAGTGATTTATTGGGCCAGTTTTAGGAAGCCAGGTGGTGACTCTTTATGCTAGTAGCTTTCCTTTTTGCTGAAGGAGACAAGAAAATAATTTGGAAGTTCAAAAACTGAAGTGGTGCTAATGCTTTCGTTTCATCTTTTCCTTCTGTGGCACAAGTTTTCCTTTTTGAGATCATTTGCTTTCTCTGCATTCAGGTAGGGTGGCCACCTTCTCCCATATTTCTGTATCAACGAGTCAAAAATTTGAAAGGGTTTGATAAGAGATGCAGTCCTAGACCTCACTGTCCCATGGCAGGGCTCTAAGTTCTCCTGTGCGTCAAGACTAAATAACACATTCTGGCGCATCTGCTATGGAAAAGGTTAAATATCACCCTGGGACTGTAACTCAGTGTTACCTAATGAACCGAACTGAAACCCGTATTTAAGCATATGAAAATTCCTCTGTTAATTAAAGGTGTAATCTAGGGTGATTTAGCTGACTACAGATTTGTACCACCAAAACTGAGGGTGGAAGTTGGCTCCCTGTCATCTCGCTGGGAATTACAATGATTATGACAGATGCTGAATTTGATCTCTACAGAGTATCAAGTTATTGAATTCCCTTGGAATGATAACCACGTTCAGAAGGTAGTACTTTGCTGTTTAACCTTGTTTCATAACTCAGCAGAGGATTTGCAGTACTGCTTAGACCACTGATAATTTTAAGCATAATCTTTACATGAATCTTTGAATAAGAGGAGTTTTTACTGTTCACTAACACATAAGCACAGAATGAGAACATAAGAAATTATTTGAAGAAATCCTGTAGAGGACTTCCATTCAGTGGAAGTAATCTGGTTTTGAATTCATTTCACCTGTTTTTACTTCCCATTCTGAGAACTGCACGTAAGAAATGTGTGTATATATATGTTCACATGAACAAATTCCAGACATTTGTTCTCTTCCTAAAAATTTTAAGATGCTCTACAGAGCATCTTATTTTAAAATGGTAATGGAATTGGTATCCAGGATAAAAAAAAAACAAAGTTAATTAGTCCATGTTTCAGTCATGTCAGTGGCATACTCAAAAAGTTAATCGCGAAGTTTCCAGTGAAACACACAAAGTATTCTGCAGTCAGTTGACCCGTTTGACACTATTCTATCAAACTTGCTGTGATAACTCAAGCAATAATCTCAGATTGCTTTCTTCTGCACAGCATATGTGCAGATTCCTTTTATACTGACATAAAAGGAAGATTTTTAGCACGTATTTCTTATCTCTTTGGTCAAGTGTATTTTCCTTTTTCCCTATGCATAGTTGCTCAGGCCCATATTCCGTTTATTTGTTGAGGTAGTTTCCTTTATTGCACTGTAAAAATGTATGATGTGTACTCATGTATATTCCACAACGTTTTCGTGACCAGAGAAAGCTGAATTGAGGAGAAATCAAAGACAAAGACAGTGGCAGTACTGACAATTTAATGAAAACCTCCTGCTTCATGTTCTATTACCCACAGTTCAAAGACAGACTTCCTTCTTCTCGAAGGCCAGCTGCAGTTAGGTGTCTGTCTTCTGGATGGAATTGAGAGGATTGCCTGTGCCTCTCCACTTACCTCCTACCAAAGGCAAGAAACTACTCTGCACCTTCACGCACACATCCACAAATGTCCGTTCTCGTGTGCGCAGCTGTGAGTCTAAACTTTCTGAATCTCTTCTACATCACAGACACCAGAGAGAGGCGCAATGTTTGTCCTGTGCCTATCAAGCTGCCACTGTGTTACTGTCTTTCCAAAATGATACTTTTTTAAAAAATGGTTTAAATTTGGGGACAGGAAAGGAAAAGAGACCTTTCTTTGGAGAACAGAAGTCAAACACAGACTTGAAGCAAATTTAAAACATTGGAAAAGCAGAAAGTATAAGAGTTGGCTTCTCACATCGGTATATTACACTACCTGTTTAAAATGGTAATTGTTCAGAATATTTTTTCCTGTGTCTAAATGAAAATATTACCAGTTAGTCTTCTGAGGACAATACAACCACTCTGCCTTCTGCAGTGTAACCAGCAGTACAGTCTTTCACAGTAAGTCCAGTGATGGCGTTATGCAAAGTGAAATCTGATTTTACTAATGAATTTTTCATTATGAGACATTTTAAAGAAAACTTGTCTTTGACTTGTCTTTGACTTGTCTTCTTGCTGTGAATTGAGCCTAGAGCATCTTTTGAGTCATAATGCTAAATTACAGTGATTTTCAGTAGCTATGAATGCATCTGTTGTTTGAAGCGGCATTTGTAGGTCATTTCAGATATCCTTCACCAATGGGTTAAATTCTAATGTCACATGTAGCTCAGGTACCCTCTTAGTGATGGAGGAAAGGCTGCTATACCAACTCTGTAGTTATTTTTTTCCATTCAGAATTATCTTGAAGCCAGAGGTTGGGTACCTGAAAACGCAAGACCAAGTCTCTGTGGTACAGGTTGGTACCATCGGATAGAACCACAAACGCTGACTTAAAAAGAAGTTGCAGCCTCTGGATCAAGACTAAAACACACTTGGATGCCCTGTTTATATCGTTACACCCAGTAACAGATGAAAAAATAACTTGTTGGGACTTTGGAATGGGTAAATCATTTGGCTTGCAAGCAGTAGATGAGAGGTGAATGCTATCGTTCCAGATTAATAACGTCTTTTGCTTCCCTGCAGCCATTAAATACAGTCTTGACCCGCTGTATTTGTAATATATTGTCTTTCATTTATAACACCAGCTAATCTCATACCTTTCCCTCCCTCTTTTTTTTTCACAGAGAGAACGGCTGAGGAATATTGAGCGTATTTGCTTCCTCCTGCGAAGGGTGAGCATAAACTAGCCTAGGATTTGTCAGGTTTATGAGAATTAAAGCCATCCAGTGATGATGTGCCTTCATCTTCTCTTTCAATGATCCTCACACTCCATAGATGAAAGTCTCAGTTCTACTGTAGAAGTGGATGTCACGTTGACCTTGTAAGGACAGAGTAAGATAAATGATAAAAGGTTAACACAGCGGATTTCTGGGTAAGAACTGAAACTTCAGAACATCAGCCCATTCATTTTAGACCATACTCTTTGAAGGCAGTGAATCATTTCGCAGTTGTAGCTTGGGGTGCTTTTATAGCTCTATCAACTGACGATGCTGTTGTAGTACAGGCTTTAGAAATACCCTGGTTGTGAGCAATGCCTTACTATTTCATGAACTAAACGTTTTATTAGCTACTTATTTAATGCTTAAGTTTTTTACTTGTGTGAATAAAAAAGTTGATAGAGAATTTATTTCAACTTGACACAAGAGAGATGCTGAGTGCCTCTGTTTCTGAGGGATTTGAAGGAGCTGGTAAGTTGTAGGATTGATACATTCACAGGTTACTCATCTGTATTTTGAAAGAGGGTTTTCATAAACACACATTGTTCTCCTGAGTCTGTCCTATTGAAATCAAAATAATCACAGTTCCAAACTATTTTATTCTATGTATTCAAGTTTCTATAAATTGCCTTCTGCAGAGTAGTAATGGAGCCATCTAAATTATTCTGCATTTTTGCTTAAAAAGGAAATGACTGAAGAGTGGACAGCTGACTGTATCGTGATCAAGATAAGATCTAAATTCAGATGGGGTTTTATGAAACTGATGGCCTCATCTTAGAGGTTTTGGGAAAGGCAGTGTTAGGGATTATTGTTTTGGGGTGATCCAAAGGTGTAGCTGTGACTCCACGCAGAATCTCTGAAGTGTCATTCTCTGTTCAGTCAGAACCTGAGTCCTACCTGCTTGGCAGCATTATGGGCAGGTGACTGTTAGCCAAGTTTTAAGTACTGGCTTAGCCTGTTTATGACACTAGGGATATGAAAATAAGAGAAATACTTATCACCGATAGCTCTCCATTTTATCAAATAGGCAGCCAGCCAATTTCAAGCTGTGTCCCAGTTTCTTTGACATAAAGCAACTGGTGAGTGGTAATGTATTAATATATGTGAGCCCCATGGGAATGCCTTGCCTGCATCAGTGTTTAATTTTTATCGAGCCTCAGCCTCACTGTGAACAGCAAAATGGAGCATTTTGGCTAATTACAGACTCTGTATTCATAAGGGATTGGCAGCTTCTGGTTCACTTAAACGCTTTGTTAACTCAGCCTCTTCTTCAGAGTTCTTTGGGGACACATTTGTTTTAATTGCGAGATTATGTGAAAGAAGAGGAAGGTGCAATAACTACAGAGATGTTTAGTCTTGAAATCTGACAATCACTAAAAATAGCTTTGGCTTGTGTAGTATGAAGGATTCACTGTTGGGGAAAATTCTAGAAAAACAGTAAAGAAGTGAGCGCCAGCTAGAGAGCCAGGAAAACAACAGTTAGGATGCTACCAGCAAGCACTAAATATGTCCCTCATTATAACATTGTGTGGCTTTCGGTCTGTTTCTCTTTCTATGAAACAACAGCATAGCTGTTTTACTATGTCTTGAAGTCAGATAATTCTTTTAAAGGCCTTTGAAAACAGCGTTATCGTGCTATTTATGACATTAGAACTTAATGCTTATGATCCGCCGTAAATCTGTTCTTTAAAGAGGTGATAAGTGTACTATAAAAAGTATGTCCAGTTTCATTACATGCTGGTTTTAGAAGGGGTTCTCGGGAATTACTAAATGGCTGTACAGTATGTCATACAAATCTGATCCCAGTGGACAAAGAGTTTATTAAGGATGGATTTTCGGTTTTATCTCCACAATACTTGAAGATTATTAACAAATTGTGACCAGGTATGTGATATGTCAACAGATATTGCATAATTTATTTATATTTTCCAAAACAGAATGGAGGGTGTAATTGTTGTGCAGTCAGACAGTTTCTGACACTCGGTTTGGGGAAAATGTTTCTATGTCATTAAAACAAGTAGGGATCATGTGAAGTAGATACACGGTGCTGGCATGTGTACGTGCATGTACACATGGGTCCATGTTTTTGTGGTACTATAGAATTAGATTTAGATCAGCCTAAGTCTTCTGTTTACTAGAGAATGGTGTATAAAGACACTGTGAACTTCGTACAGCCGTGGTCAAATCTCCTCCATCCTGAAGTGAGAGGGAGGAAGGACTCTTACTTTCTGAAGCCACCACAAGTTGCGGTTCTCTCAGGATACAGTCATCTCATTTTATTTAATGGTGGTTTTGGGGGACTTTACACTATAGATCTGTGCTCATGTGTGTGTACTGTAAACTGCTGAATATTCCGTTGTGTGGACATTCGTGTGTCATACAAGCGTTACATGATTCACGTAGGACGCGCACTAGTCATGGTGAATGCTGTGGAGTCTGTGCTATCTTTTTTGCTGAATTGCCTTTGTTTCTCTAAGGATACGATTGTGTGACACGCTACAGGTCTGTACAGGGGTACAACAGCTAGTTGAGAATGAGCTCTCTTGAACTAGGGGGAGTAGTACAGTGTGCAGCTGTACAGGCTGCTTGGGCTCTTTAGCCCTGCTGCGGAGCGGGACAGGAGAGGTGTGCCCTATAGGTCTGCCATGATTTTTGTGATTAAATAATTTGGTGGGATTGTTATATTCAGTTAATTATGACAGCAATATTATATGATTTTAATTGCAGTTGTATTTCAAGACATCTACCCACCTGATTGATTCC
>NW_010407679.1:26915-37354 GCF_000710305.1 Buceros rhinoceros silvestris | reverse complement strand
TGCTGGATGTATTTATTTTAGCACTGAGCACAATTAGGAATTTCTTAAATTAAAACACAGTCTATTTCATTAATTAACCACTGTAATATTATTACATTACCTCTCAGGAAATTTAAATTAAGTCGTGATTAGGTTATGCATTGTATTTTTTTTTAATTAATTTGATAAATCCTTACAAAGGAGGACAGTTGATAAAACTTGCTTCCTGCCCAGCGAACATATTTCAGACTTCATGCCAAACACCGCTGAACAATATAAGTGACCTTTCTCAAATTACCAGCAAATATTTGTTTTTCTAACAGCATTAAGCTAAAGTCAGAGTGATTTATGAACAGCAGAACTGGAACTGGAACTCACCTGGGAGGGAATTGAGGTAGATAAAAGACAGACTTTTACTCATTTTCCTCCAGTAGTGGTACTTTTTAGTTGTTAGGCATAAAATTCCTAAAACTGCTGTTGTAAGAAAATACTGTACTAGAGCTCAATCCTTTATTTGATTTTTATTTGAGGGTTGTTTGGGTTTTGCTTTTTTTCAAGTCCCAAAGGGATGATTGGAAGAGAGCAAATTCAGCAAGAAATCTAACCACAGGCGAGGTGACCTTAATCTTAAAGATGTTCCAGATGAACTTGAACTATCTTGAAACACACAAGCAAATATGCAGACAAAAAACCCTGCAGGGACAACTTTTGAATAACCAAACTTAGCCAGTTTTGCACTCCCATACTAGCAGTAGCAACAGCAACAGTAGATCGTAAATAAGGAGCTGGGGTGTTTGAAAAAAAAACCAAACCACGAAACCTCTTGACGTAATCTTTTAGAAGCAAGTTTTAACATTTTAGTTAGGAGGTTGGGTGTTGCCAGAGTTTGGTCGGTACTTCTAGTGCTTCTGTCATCGTGGTTTCCAGTGGAGCTGGGTCTGTGGTGGTAGTGGTGTAAAGTGATGCTGTACTCAATAGTTCTGGTGTTTAACAGATTCAATTCTGGTTTTTCCTACTCTGCAAAAATAAAATCAATCTGTCTTTTAAGTATATATTCCACAGTATATACCCTCATACACATCACAGTTATGTTTTACTGTGTTTACAAGTTTTGGTAAATAACCAAAACCAATGTTACCTTAAAGAGCACATGTAGAAGATATTCCATTCAGACTGAGACCCTGAAAATAAAATGTACAACCTAGTAGGCAATATACAGACATCTGAGTGTCTGTGTACAATTTCAGTTTGGTATGTTTCTGTATTTAAATATTCTGTAAAAGAAATCAAAATTACTTACATGTATGAAAGTTACAGTAGTGCAGAGGTATGAGTAGCCAGAAGCTTCAGGAGTTGTGGTTTAACACCACAGGTTCAACAGTAGACAGAGCATTCCAAGGAATAAGACAAAGCTTGATCCTGTGTCTCTGTCATGCTTGTTTGAAAAAAAAAAAAATAAACCCCCATTATTACATTCGGTGAAATAGTACTGAGCTCGCTGGATCATCTAACAGGAACAAGTTAGCTCTTCAGCTTTTCCTTAATAGCAGGTGAAAACAGTATTTTCTGAGGATGGAGGTTCTTCTGCTTTACATGTAGATGAATACTACGGGAAGTCAGCGTTTTTAAAAAGTAGTGCCATCTGTCCTTGTCCTTAATCAGCTGGTGTTTTCTTTCCTGTGTATTTGGGATGAAGACTGACCAATGGGCACTAGAGTAATTGCCATGTGAAATACCAGGTTCCAGACCGTCACCGACCAGTAGCTCCTGCCATTCTCCGCACGGAGCAGCTACAGTGAACATACCGCTTTGGAGAGTGTCAGGCCTGATGAATTGACTGATCATGTTCTGTTCTTGATGAATTTGCTGGTTATGATGATGATTGCTCCCTCCGTCGTTCTGCCTCATAGTCTCTGGCAAGCCTGAGATAACGTGATGGATTTTAAGTATGTGTTTCTGGATGTCAGTTATTGCTTCATCATGGATTTAGGGATTTATAGGTGCGTGACATTCTTTTAGTCAGTCTGCAGGCTGATAGTCATTAGCAGAGTACTGTAAGCCTGTAGCATGGTTCATTAAAACGCTTAATGTAAGGTCATACCAGCAAATTTAGCAAATGTGATGTATAATCACAAGGAATTTTTGAAGTGGTATGGATCCATCCATATATAAGAAGGAATCATACTTTGTCCCTGGAAAAATCTCATAGGTAGACACTACAGTAATAAGACAATTAGTTTGTTGCAGATCTGGGAATAGCAGCAACAGTTTTACCCTTTGTAGTGCTATAAATTTTTTACAGCTTCCATAAAGATGTTTTAATTCCTCATTTAGTTCCACTTGGCAGAAAAAGAAAATGTTGCAGGGTAGCCACACTAGAGGGTTTAGTCCGGAGGGTAAATGGTAGAAGGTTTGTGCTGTGATTATATTCAGCGCCTCCTAACTGGTACTCAGCATTTTGTCTTTGAAGTTTAGCTGGTTGTGTTATCTGAGAGGAAGACAGAGTTTTTAGTCTAGTCATAAGGTATTTTTGGACTGTGGAAACAGCTGTGGTATTCTGCCTCACAGGACAAAGAAGTTGATGTTTCCAGACTTCTGATAAACTGCTGCTGTAACAAAGATCACAAAGGAAACAAAAACTGGTGCCAGGTGACATTTTTCCTGTTAACAGTGATTGTTGCAATGATGGAGCACATGAACGTTGTCCAGTCTCATTAGAGACCAAAGAGTTCGTAATTATTATTTGTTTCTGAGTATGTGTTGTATTTCTAGATATATCTAATGCTTTCTCTTTCATGTGTCGTCGATATATCATCTGGGCAGCAGGAAAACTCTCATGAGACCCTTCCTACTGTGTGACTGGGAACATAAACCCTAATCGAGAGACAATGTGGATTACTTCTGAAGAACTAATATAGAATTGTGTATATAAAAAACATACCGCAGGCACCCAGGTTGTTATTCAGTGTCTTCCTGTGACTCATGGCAATAGAGAAGCTTGTATCCAAGCAGGCATTGCTGTGTATTCGGTGTGTTTTTAAAATTAGTTTATAGACTCTCAAGTGCTTTTTTGCCCCCAATCTTTGCACTGCAGTTCAGTGGCTCAAAACAGAGTTGGTTTATATCAAAAAGCTTTCTAAACGTCCCTGAATTGACTTCAAGTTTGACATTCATGCTTATCATTCATTTCTAAGAGTGAAAAACAGCAGCCGCCGTGATAATCCTCTGTGGGCACTCTCAGTCTCTCCTTGACGCTGACAGCTTGGAGCAATCTTTGTTTAGTGCTCTGAGATGGGAGACACGTTGATATTTAACCATAAACCCATACAGAATCACACAGAATCATCTGGTTGGAAGAGACCTTGAAGATCATCAAATCCAACTGTTCCTTCTGCACTGCCAGGGTCCCTGAACCATGTCCCTCAGCACCACATCCACACGGCTTTTGAACACCTCCAGGGATGGGGACCACACCGCCTCCCCGGGCACACGTGTTTTGACCACCTCCGGGGAGGGGGCCCACCCCGCCTCCCCGGGCAGCCTCTTCCAGGGCTTGACAACCCTCTCTGTAAAGAGATTTTTCCTAATATCTGACTTGAGGCCATTTCCTCTCGTCCTGTCACTTGTTATATGGGAGAAGAGACCAACCCCATCTCTCTACCGCCTCCTTTCAGGTAGTTGTAGAGAGCAGTAAGTTCTCCCCTCAGCCTCCTTTTCTCCAGGCTAAACCACCTCAGCTGCCTCTCATAAGACTTGCGCTCCAGACCCTTCGCCAGCTTTGTTGCCCCTCTCTGAACACGCTCAAACATGTGGAATATGTGTGGACTTAGATTTGAATTTGACCTTCTTATAATTTAGACACCATTTAGATAAAAACTGTGTTGTGTGTTGTTGGTGGTTGTGACCAAATCTGTCTGAATTTGTGTAGAAATTCCCAGTGAAACTCAGGAGAAACCACAAAGATCAAAGTCTGAGTAGAACGAAGGGAAGAAAATCAAGTTTTTTATTAGACAATTCAGCACTTGCCTTGGTAACACTTTACCTGAGTTAGTAATGCTTTACCTCTTGCAAAATCATTATTTTTTCCCCTTTGGGTTTGGCCATTACTGGGAGAAGACTGTGTCATGAAGGAAGATGGATGATACATATTTCCAAGAAGTTGGAATGTCTTTTGATCAGATCACACCAAATAACTTTATCAAGATCTGAAGTTTCCATAAACTGGCCTGATAAACAATAGAAATACGAAATAGTTGTTCCTTTTTTTAGAGGTTTAAATATATGATCTGTTACGGGGACTACAGTGATATTCTGAATTAACATTGTGATACGAAAACTTTGCATTTTAAAGATGTCATTAGTAAATTCAAATAGGTTGTTTCAGGCTGTTTTATTTGTCTTCTTGAAAGAAAATACAGTACAGGAGCAAACCTGCTTTTTTGTCTTTAGGTGAGTGTTCTGCCGTTTTACATTTTGCCACTCTTTGATTTTTGCATTCTTTATTTATTTCCTTAGTTGGATACTTTGATACTTCAAAGACTGTTTTGTGCTTCAGCCAGAGACTCCATTCAGCAAGACTTGGCTCTCCTTTTCTATTCTGTTTTCGTTAGCGTTTGTGTGGCAGCGATGCTTCCAGACTAAGGCAAAGAATAAAGCCTACAAAAACCACATGGTAATATATATGAAGAACATTTGTTTACACTCACCAGACGTGTACACAACAGGAAGGGAAAGGTTGCACAGCTGATCGATGACAGAAATCTTGTTTTCAGAGAGCTGCTTAGTTTTCTTGTTAGCAGACGTAGTCTGAATCTTTTATTTTTAATTGAACCTACATATTTGTTTGCTGGTTTTGAGGGCTCTGATGGTTCGCTGACGTAATAATTGCATGTAGTCTTTAATCTCTAAAGCAGCTGTTGGAATTCAGCCCAGTTTGGAGTCAGACTCAAACTACTGTAGTCCAACTGATGACTGTTGGGAGTAAAATTATCTTGTGTTGTGTGCTTAGAGATTTGTGATGCTTGCTCTACAGAAATACTAATAAACATAGACAATTTGAAGAGAGAGCTCTCTGTCAACATCATGGTGAATATGAGCTACACCCCCCCTCCCCGCTATATATATGCGCTCATAATTGGTTCCTAAGCTGTCTCAGAAGTTCTGGAGTTTGCATGCAGGCACTGGAGTAAAGGAGTTTGCTGTTCCCAAAGCGTTACACAGATCTGCAGATTGCGCAGGAAGTAAGCTCGCTGTACGCTGTATGCGTTCTGTCAGTTAGGACTTGTGCTGTAAGTACCACAGCTTTCATTAAACTAAATACATTTAAGTTCTGTTTTGCTTGAAGTGACCTAGGACGTTTTTACGTACTTCAGAGAGACTGAGTGTACATGAGAGACAGAACTGTTACGTGTGTGTGTTCAGTGCTCGGTACTTACTTGAAAGATAATGCTAAACTGCTCTTAGGTGACAACTTTCTTCTCGCTTTTGCAGTGGCCCTGACAAGGGTTTTTAATATTAGGAATGAGTAACTTTACTCTCTAAGGATACAAAGTGAAGCTAGCTAAAAATGCATTATCACAATCTTTAGTTTATGGAAATCATGAGTTATGGATGAGTTCTTAGACAATTTTGGTACTGCATCTCTTGTTAGTCAGAAGAGGCATGAGATAAATTTTGAGTCTGTTATTCATGTCAATAGCGGGGCTGTCCGTATGCTGTACAAGTGAAAGAAGAATGTAGTTTGTCAGGGGAAGTGGAGATGATACAGAAAAAGGAAGTAAAGTATTTTTAACTGAAGTATTAAACACTTTCACTAGCCCCGTCAGTTTAATTATTTTCTGCAATTTGCCTAAAAGAGGGTGGAGATAACATACTGATAGTGATTCACACTGGGTAGATATTTTATTTGCATCCAGAAACGTGAGGGACATAACGATTTTCCCCGAATCTTGCAATAACTTTGCAGTACACACAAAACTTGGGCCTTCGGTACCTTTGTTGCTGAGCTGCCTTTTCCTCTTTTTCACTCTGATAGGAAATCCAGCTACAGATCATCTAGAAGCTTCTCTCCTTCACTCTCTTAAGTCTTTTCTGCCTTCTCTTTTGTTGTATTTGTTATCTACGAAGTGTGGAATGGGATCAAATGGGTGTGTGCCCTATTCAATTAGGCTCTTGGGTACCCGCATAATTTTAATTTCATCAGAAAGAGTGGAACATGGCACAGTAGCTCTTTTGCAGAACCAAAAGTAGAACTGGGACCAAAGCCCTGGCTGTGTTTATATTTAACATTTATACTTTCTGCACAGATTTCTGCATGAGCGTTTCTTGCCTAGAGATAGTGTGTCTCTTCTAGACGCTTTATTTTATTGTAATGGGTCATCTACCGCCACCACCTGTGACTCCTCGAACGCTTCCATCAGCGCTGCCTCCGGACAATCCTAAACACCCACTGGACTGACTACGTGACTGATGTCGCTGTCCTCGAACAGGCAGAGGTCACCAGCGTTGAGGCCATGCTGCTGAAAACGCAGCTGCGCTGGGCAGGGCACGTCTCCAGGATGGCGGATCACCGCCTCCCTAAGATTGTGTTCTGCGGTGAACTCGCCACCGGCTGCCGCAAGAGAAGAGCTCCAAAGAGGAGATACAAGGACTCCCTGAAACAACACCTCAGCCTTGGCCATATTGACCACCATCAGTGGTCCACCCTGGCCTCCAGTCGGGAGATTTGGAGACACACCGTACATAACGCTGCTGCCTCCTTTGAGAGCACGCGTAGAATCAGTCTCGAGGAGAAGAGACAGCGCAGAAAGAACCGTGCCTCGACTGTACCACCCAAGGAGACCTTCCACTGTGCTCTTTGCAACCGGACTTGCCTGTCCCGCATTGGCCTTTTCAGCCATCAGTGCGCTTGCAGTAAGCGTGGGGAAAGCCCTTCCCAAATCTGCGTCCGCGAAGCCAAGCCATGATGATGATTTTATTGTACATATATCAGGTTCATCTTTACTAGAAAGGTAGTACTGTTGCAATAAAAACACTGTCCATAGGCCCTTTTGTCCTTTCCTTGTATACAGCACAGTATTGGAGAAGTCCTTAAGATGGGCCTTAAGAGGAAATATGCTCTTCCTGGCAGGAAACTGCTTCACTATGGACACTCATTAATTACGTGTGTTGTGCCAGCACTATTTTTAGTCAAATTTACAAGTTCCCGAATTCAGCATTTTCAGAAGTTAGAACATAACAATTGTTACTTTTAGCAATCATTACCTAAGGGTGTCTCTGTGCTTTCCTAAGGATAATGAAAAGACATACCCTGCTGTGCCTGCACAGGTGTTCAAAGCAGGGGTGGATTGTAAGGGGAAAAGTTACAAAATTCTGTTGCAAGAGGAGAAGAGTTCAGACTTGAAACTCAGCCACAGTTTGGTCCTTACCCCCCTTTTAATCCAGGGAGGAAGTAAGGTTTATCAGTGTGATGCCAGATGGAAATTGATATTGAGATGTATGTGGTTATTCAACATACTATTACTCATTAAAATATTTATGTATAAAGCTATTTCAAGTTAACCCACTGTATTTTGCTGTTAATTTTATCTTTTAAAAGTTTATTCAATACTCAAAGTGGCAAACAAAGTATCACCCTGTAACAGACCACCTCTTGCTTTACAGCTTTTCCTAGTAATGTTCTGGAGGAGATGCAAATGTATGTCCTCACAGTATCGCACTACCACAAATAACAGCAGGATGAGGCTGAAAATGCAGCAAAAATGTCCATGAGTAACTGTTGCCTGTAATGTACTCCTGAGAGCAGAGTACAGCTCAGCTGCTTGGGGTAATGTAATTTATGCGGCTGTTCCTCAGAGCTGTGTCGAAGATACTGGCAAAATTTGACTTGCTAATGGGCTGTATTTGCTCTAATTTGGTATGCAGTAAAGTAAATATTTGCATTTTAATAAAACTAAAGAAATTGGGGGTTAAAACAAATGTTATGTTTAGCCGAACATTCATTGTGAATTTAAGACTGGATCAGACCCTATAAAGCTGCTATGCAATTACAAAAAGCAATATAATACCTAAAAATAGAGTGCAGTCATTTCACATCATACCTGTTATACGGATGAAAATTGGTTCTGCTGGGAGTTAAATGTCCTACCTTGCATTTAGATGCTGATGTTTTCGATAAAGCTGTTAGAGTAGCAGGGTGGGGGTTGTCTTTACCATGTCTGCACTGTACCAAGTCTGTTTCCTCAGACTGACAGTCTTTTCATGCCAGGTACGGAAACAGCCCTTCAGCAAACACGTAGTTTTCAGCATTTATGGAACTGTCAGTCTTAGGCAGACCCCCGGGAGAAGGCCTGAGGGCTCTTCCCGTGCCGTGCAGATGGCTGAACTTCATCTTATTGATCACGGAGATTTCTGCATTCAGAGACCTGCCTGTGAAAGGAGGGGCTGCTTCTCTAGATCCTAATGACCAGCTGAGGTACTAATTGTCGTTTTCACTGGTTGTTGGGTGAGCAGAAAAAGACAAAGACGGCGTGAGCTCTTGGAATAACCCAGCTGCGGGATGTCCTGACTGGTTGTGTCTGAAACACAATAGTGAGGTAGGGCATAAAAGCGTTTGTTACCCTGTTTCGTGTCAGTGTTGTGAAAATTAAAGAGGTTTGCACTCCAGGGTGGCTAACCCAGCTTCTGTTCGTGGTTCTGAATTAATGTTAAAAAAAGAGAAAGGTTGTGAAAATATTTCCTGATCCCTGCTGAGTGGAAAAGAACAGTTCGCAGGGGAGATACAGTTGTAAGATCACAGCACATCTGCTTTAATGATGTGCCTTCCAAGGACGGGGCACTTTTTGAATTGTGCTGCTGCCCTGCATGACTTATAGTGGAGAAGTCTTTTTTTAAATCCATTTCATAACCTCTTTACCTGTTGGCTGTTATGACCTCCCATAGGCTCTGCAATGTAGAAATATTTATAGATCACCTTAATGAATGTCCCATAAAGACCTGATCTTCCTCTGTCACTCTTGTTAAAGTTATTATTTGTATTATGACAAAGCTTAAATATTCTAGTCATAAATTAGCTCGAGTGGAGTCTGTAGATTTTGGATATAATTATCCCCATGTTGCAGAAAACAAAAGACAATGAGAAGTGAAATGATAGGTCTAAATATAGATGTGTTTAGTGGCTGAGACGGGAAGAGCATCCAGAATCTTGTATTTTGATATTAGATCTGGTACTGTGTTACAGATGGATATGGAGTGCTTAGTGAGAATGATAATTAGGTCCTTTGTGTTATTCATTTCATTGTCTGGTATTTGTGCTGTGGAGTGACTTTATGTTCACATTCACTTAATACTCTTCGAAGAAATTCCAATAATGCATTAGAATAATGAAATTACCTTTACAAAGCATTGGCTTTGTGCTGCCTTGCTTCATCATCATCCAGAAAGACAGAGGTGAAAACACAGATGTTACATGCTTTCTTTTTTTGTGCTCTGCCTTTAGTCTTCCATGTGTGCACCATCGCTCTCCTCCAGATAAAATGTAAAGCTGTATATATGCACTTAGTTCAGCTGTGGACTGGTTTTTTGATGATCTGGAATCCATTTTTCCAGACATGTTCTTTTCAGCTAGTTGCATACATGTACCTGGCAAACTGCTAGATACTTCTAGAGGTTTGCATAACATAGTTTTGAATTACCTTAAAAGTTTTGGTTATGGGTTTGTGTTATAACAGTTCCAGCTACACAGGTGAATTTCTAAGTGATGCTGTCAGTGACCAGAGAACAGAGCTGGTAGAGATACAAGGAACTCTGTGAATTTTAGCAGGAGAATTGAAAGAAATTGAACCTGAAAATGTGGACTGAAAACCTTAGTGTATTTACTGTGACAGCGTTGTATTGGGCTCTAGCGCAGCCTTTAAGGGGAGGTTTTGGAAGTCAAGTAACTCAAATCACTTGAAGTGGATTAGAAAGATACACTAGAAGATGTGAGTGGGAAGCCTTCATGTATTACAACAGTAAATTTAATCTTTTTCATGTGTTCGATCAATGTTTAAATGCGTTTCATGTATTCCGTCAGTATGTTTAAAACTGCTGAAATGTTAAGATGCATGGCCTGAGTATTTCATTATACACGGCTGAGCCTACTTCTTTGATTTGTGCTACCGCAGGAGGAAACATATGCTTTGTTTCGGTGAGGGTTTTGTGGGATGTACACACGCTGTCTAGGCTAATGCACATGCTTCTGTTACTTTTCTGTTTATTTCTGCTTTCTCTTTTTTCGCTGCTTGCGCTACACTTCTGACTTTTGTGGGCTGTATTGTTCAGTTAGGAGAATTCCGGAGTCATTAAATAATTGTCTCCCTTTCATCCACAATGTCTTTCCTTCAGCAGCTGATACTCCCTGGTAACGCAGGCTAGCTGCAGCAGGCTCTATTAGAGTGGACTTTAAAGTACAATTAAAATAA
>NW_010407679.1:24907-26745 GCF_000710305.1 Buceros rhinoceros silvestris | reverse complement strand
TTCCCTGTTACCAATGAGGACCAATTCTGCATGTGAGCTTTAGCAAGGGATATGGTGGGAAAAAAGCAGCAAAGCGAGCACCATAGTGATGATCTGCAGCCGTCCTTCAGCGGAAGTGGGTGCAGTAGCATTAACCAGTGCAATAAGAGCCTCATGCACTTAGACCAGGCCTAATTTGGGGCCCTGGAGTGATTCCATGCATTCATGGTGTTTCCAGTTTCTTGATGCTTTGAGGTGGATGGAAGAGGACTTGTGTGCTTGCAAGGTGGACAGGTTGCTTCCACTTGGGTAATCACGAGAGCTCTTACATTGCATAAAGGAGATTCAGCCTCCGCTTCTCTTCAGGTTTTTTGCTGTCCCTCTGTGGGAGGAGAAGGCAGGCATTAAGAAGAGAAGTTGTCTCAGCCTCTTGACAGTGTACTGAGGACTCAGAAACCCGGGGAAGAGTGGAGTGGAGAGTAATGGCTGGCAGTTCCTGGTGGTGTACCTGTGGTTGCAGTATGGAGGCTGGCATGCACAGCTGGAGACTGGTGTAGACTCAGAGTCTTTTGGGGGAAGAAACAGCAATTCTCTGGGAATTGTTGTAACCACGCAGCACTCAGAATATGAGTCCTAAACAAAGTACCGAAAAGAAGCACGAGGTCTTGACGTTTCAGTGGCTCAAGAGTGACTGGGAAAAAAAATTTGATTCACTTTTTGCAGTTGATCTTTGAAGCATGAGAATTTAATAGCACTGATGAAGAGAGATTACTATTCCTGTTACGAAATCTTCCCAGTTCTGGTTTCTGTGATGTATTTTATGTGCACTGTTCTCTGGTGAGACAAACTGTAAGAGCCATTCAATGTAAAAATGATAGAATGTTCTGTAAAAGCAAAATTACATTTGAGAAGGAGGTGTTCATATGTAATAAACAGAATAAGAAGGAAAAGTACTGACAGAAAAATACGGGTTTATCTTTTGTGTAAGAATAACAGAATATACTTAGGGAGTAGGAAACTAAATAAAATTATTTAGGACTGAGCTTCCCGAGAGGTACCTCTCTGCAATTGCAATCTACAGAGGTCTTTGTATTCCTCTGAACACAAAGAAAGTGCTGACAGGTGCTTAGTTTCAGTGCTTGTTTCCCGTGCTTTAGTTCAGCCAAACCTAGATGTCTGTTGCACAGCAAAGCCTGCTTTACTTTCTTTGGAACTAGAGGAGAAGAAACTATCTACATGTGCGTTGATGTGTATACTACTTTGTATGAGGATGCATTAAATATATATGGTGAGATGGTGATGATGCGAGTTTGCTATCTACCTAGGATTCTAATTTTAAATGCAAATTATGGATTGTGAATGAGGATTTTGAGTATTTACTGATAGGGCTATTTACTTAACTATACCTATTGGAGCAAAACTTCAGAAGTTATTGCAGTTTCTTTCTCTTGCTTATGTTATAGCAAAAGGTGTTTCTGATTAGGAGGATTTCACTCTAGAAGCTGACCTCCTTTGCAGGCTTTCTGGTAGTTTTCCACAGGTAAATGTCAGCCAGCAGAATTTCTGGTGATAAATTTTTAATATCATTCATTAGCTTGGGACTCAAAGCGACCCTTAAGAATTTTGCTGCTTCGCCAGTTTCTCCTTCAATTCCATGTTTCGTAACCATCTCAAGACTTGATTTTGAGCTGTGTCAGAAAGCAGAGGTCGTTGACTGAATCAGGGTGTTCCTGGTTCAACAGGGGTACTGACATGTTTACCATCCGACAGCTTGGAATGCTTTCCCAGGAATTAAAGACCTTAGTTTAATTCCTGTTGCTGTGTGTACCGCCGAAGATGCTATCACAGTTGACTACCTC
>NW_010407679.1:16500-24795 GCF_000710305.1 Buceros rhinoceros silvestris | reverse complement strand
CAGCAGGAACAACAAGAAGTGACTGTTGCTTGTTTCTCAGCCAGCTTTCTCTTCTGTTTGCTAAAGTTGATTGGAAATTTTCGTTATTTTCAGAGGAGATTGTGTCAAACTGCAGGATGATTCTTACAGCCAAGAACTAAGGCAGTGTTATTTTTTAGTTACTTAGTTACTCAGTTTTCTTTTCCTCACAAGCCTTGCTGCTTGTGTCTTTGTACACTTTGTGCTTTCAATTTTCTCACCACCTTTTACATTTGGTCTCTTAGGTAAATCACCTGAATATAAACTGCAGTTGGCTTTGCAGGCTGGGCTTTGTTTACTTCTTTGAGTGAATTCTCTTCAGAAACTGTGATCGGTACTGTTCCTTTATTTATTTATGTCCACAGGAAAATAGCACTCCAAGAAAGGGGTGAGGAGACATAAAAGACCTGTTTGTTGTTCTGTCAAAAGCATCAGTAGATTTAATTTACATCAGAAATGGTGACTGGAATGAGTCCACTTCTAAGAGTTCTTTGCTTTCTTTGTTTCCTTTATAGTTTCGCAGCAGATTTTTTTGTTTTCTTTTGTTTTTTAGCCCCTGCATAAATCTTCACCATGGGTTTCCTTCGCTGTTCTTACCAGCCAGCCCACTGCTCAGGCACCAGGGTTGCTAAGTCTGTGGATTGTGTTGGAATCAGAAATCAAATATGTGATAATGAATGTAATACGCTTTTAAGTGTTCTGATGTTTCGTGGGTAGACTTACATCATGAAGACCTTTCTTGTCTCCGTCTTGTCGTGATGAATCATTCTTTGGGGAAAGGTTGCAGTCATGTTGTAAATCACATTCTAAAAATGAAGGAAAAAAATCCAGCAGCAATAAATAAATACCATCTGGAACCTGAACTGTGTAATTGTATTATGATTTGCCATCCACATAAGACAAGCTTTTGAGAATGTTTAAGTTGAAGGCATAGACATATAGATACCCAAATGTGTTCACTATTTCAAGTAGCGAAGTTAAATGAAAATAAAGAATTATGTTCCCTGCGAGGTGGAAAGACTCCTAGAACCAAGATGATGGAGTTCAGTGCAGCACAGCTGTGTGGGAGTAGGTAGGTGTTGGGAGTAGCTGTGTAGTAGTTTTCACATTGATTTTAAAAATAGGGCTCACTTTAATTATTTGACAAATGAGAATGAATTTACATTAAAAGAAACCCCTCAAATGTTTTTTGCGATTTAACTTTGGTTGATGTAGCTCCAAGATCCAGCAAGCGATGCAGATGAACTGTGTATAGGATTGTCTAGCTTTGAGAAATACATACTGCTGGAAATTAAGCCCTTCTGTGGCTTGAAGAAATAGAGATTTCTGAGAAAAAGCACTGGCAGAAAACAAGAGAAGAAAGCCAGCTAAGAAATGGCAAAGCAGTGAAAAAAAAAAAGCCAAATGCCTTTAGAAATACCTACTCTGAATCAACATCACATAAATTTCTGCTTCTGCCAGTTGCCCACTCACTTTCTCTTTTAATAGAACGAATCGTCTTGGGTCTGAAACAAGTAGTGTGGGGAGCCGTGGATTTACTAAGGAAGTGAGTTTCCGTCTTAGTGGGTTTTAGCTTGCAACACTGACTCAGTAATGGATTTGATCTCTTTAGAGTGTGTATAACACATCAAAATGGTAAAAGCAGCCTTTTGTTTTTCCAGGGACATGCCTCCAATATAGGAATGAAGCTTCAGTAACAGCTTTCTTATTTCCTTTCTGAACGCATCAGTAATGACAGTTCTTTAAGAGTTCTTTTACAGATGTTAACTTAGTCTCACAATGCTTCTGCAAGGGAGGCAGTAATATAATTTATTTTTTGTATACAGAAATGTAGAGGATCCGCTGAGGCAGTAAGTGGTTTGTCCCATGCCTCTCAACAAGCCCCTGGAGCACCACTATGGTTAGAAGATGAACAAACCTGGCACTTGTGCTCATTGCTCAGAGCAAAGCCGTCTGTCAGCTGAGGTATATCTGGGGACAGTCACAGACCCACAGGAGACTTGCAGAGGTGGTTTGTTTTCTGAAAAACGGCTTAGGTGACTAAAGCCAAAGAGATGTTTTACATCTGTTATTTCTGTTCCTTTCTTTTTAGCTGGTGTTGCCGGAGTACTCTATCCATAGTCTCTTCTGCATAATGTTTTTGTGCGCTCAGGAGTGGCTCACACTGGGCTTAAATGTTCCCTTGCTTTTTTATCACTTCTGGAGGTAAGTCCATCTTTTCTACTTGTTAGCCTTATTTGCCAACTCAGCACACATGCAGATTGTGTGAAGTACAAAGTGCAGTGATAGGAGTATGGTTGAATGTTTTTTGCCTGGAAGCCTTTGCCTAAGAAGCAGGTGAAACTTACATTTCCAGAGAAAAATATTTTTCATGAACATTTAGGGTGTGTAAAGAAAACACGTAATAATATAAATGTGGCTTGCAGTTACCAACTTGGATAAATATTGTGAAGGGAGTCGGGAGGCACTCACCACAACTGAATAAAAACTTGGATATTAAACAGACTGGAAGCTGAAAGTGGAACTTGGTGAGGCTCTAAGTCCTTCAGAGATAGGGAGTTGTGAGGCAGTTCATACCTGAAAGATCTTGGAGCTATTCGTTCAGCCCTCGCACGGGAGGAGTTGTGAAACAGCTTTATGCTTTTGTTCTTTTTCAGTGTAAAATGAGTTTTTTCTTACTGTACCGTAGAGGATTTCTGTTCTGCAGGAGAAGTCTCTCCTAGAGAGTCTTGGAGTAGGGATTGCAGTAGATAAAGAGCCGTTGTCCTCACCCTGCCTACATGAAAAAGTGGGGAGCATTTCCCCTCTGGATCACTGCTGTGTGTTTAAATTCACCGAGGGGCTTTCAGAGTGGACCACATAAGACCTGCTGTTGGGCTGCCTGAATATTTTCTGGACAGGCAGTGCAGCTGCTGCTGCATCTTCCTCTGCGTTCTAGTGGAGGATCAGCCTTCTGTTGGCTCTGAAGGTAACGAAGAGACGTCAGTTTTTGTGGTTCTCAGTCTGGAGCCTTCACTACTTTTGCATTTCTACAGCGTTTGTAAAAGCACAGATGATTTTTGTCTGTCAGAGTCTTAGTGTTACAGAGATACATACAGTAGCAGGTATCTACTGTTGCAGAGTAGCTTGAAGAATAATTGTATAAAGAAGGCAAAACCATTCTCTCCGCCGGGAACTAAAAAGGAGTAGCCTTTTTACACTATTTTATGCAAAAGCTTGGTAGTAATGCAGAGTCGTATGATAAAGGGTGTTATTCAGAAGTTAGAGTGGCAGTATAGTTCTCAGATAAGTGAAGCTGTGAGTGTTTTTCTCTGTATTGGTTGCGTGCAATAACAATAATACTGTTTTATGGTGGTGTTTTACTAAGGGTGAACAACCAAAATGTGACAATAATGCTAGTTTAAAAAAATTTTTAAAACAAATTTGAGTAATTGCATTTTACGTCCAAGGTAAAAATGGTTGGACTCTAAATTATATCAACCTTTGGAGAGAATTTTGATTGTCTTTGTTTCCATGATTCTCCATATGCTTTGCTACAATTACTCCACAGAGAGGTTTGGATTCATTGTGTAAAGTTCTGCACAAAACCATGGGAAGATTCTCTGTAATATCTACATCCCAATGAAGATAATTGAGCAAGGTTCAACCTGCTGTCTCTAAATGAATTTGTAGTGTTATCAGAGATTAGTAAGTGGATGTGACTCGTTCTGGAAGGGAGGAAGGCAAAGTTGTTACGAGAACATTTACTTCCAAAGTTTGATGCTGGTCACTTGTTTGCGGGGGTTGTATCTACCTGTCCGTCTTATCTATCTAAAAGCAATCCCAGCAATCTTCAGTGTTTACATTACTATTTCAAATCAACAGAAGTAACAGTATTTCATCTCATTCATGCTGATCTGTAAACAGTTCATTAACTTTGTTGAGGACTTCTTTTTTTTTGTTTGTTTGCTTTTACTTTCAACTGCAAAGTAACTGAGACAAAAGCTCCTTTGCCAAAGAAGTTCTTTTTTCACTATTTTCTCAAACGTCCAGTCATTGCTGAGAATAATTGGAAATTTCCCCTATGTAAGAAGAAAAACATTTTCCAATTAAAATTATTTTGGATGATAAATTTTTGAACAGTGCTGCATCATAGAACGGTTTGGGCTGGAAGGGACCTTAAAGTTCATCTAGATGTAAGCCCCCTTCCATGGGCCGGGACACCTTCCACTAGATCAGGTTGCTTATGTAGATCATGCAGAAAACACTAGTCAGGCAGCTCTTACATTAGTCCATATTAACTTTTTTCCCTTTCAGAGTTGGAGAAATTGAGCGATCAGTTGAGACTGTCACCTTTCATCATGTCTGAAATCAGTTGTGTAGGTGCAGTTAAAGCCCAGTAATCCTTCCTCCATGCTGTGATCACAAGCCACCATATACTGTCGCTCACAGTATGTAAGTTATTAGTGAATAAGCCAAAAATGTTATAGGCAGGGGGAGTGTTTCAATTTAAAGAAATAGTAGAATACAGAAACTCCGCATTCATTAATTGCTTGGTTCTGTAAGAAGTCTGCTTAAAATGGTGTCTTCCTTTTAAAAAATGTTTGGAAATACAGGCTTGAAAAAGAGAGGAAGATTCCTCCCCTATCGTGGAAGAGGGTTGTCTTCTGAGCTGGTGATCAGAAGGGTATATATATCTGCACGTATTCGATACAGAATATTACAGAGTCATTCCAGATGTCTTCTGCTGCTCTTTCAGGTATTTTCGTTGCCCGGCAGATAGTTCAGAGCTAGCATACGATCCACCTGCAGTCATGAATGCAGATACCTTGAGTTACTGTCAAAAAGAGGCCTGGTGCAAGCTAGCTTTCTATCTCCTTTCCTTCTTCTACTATCTGTACTGGTAAGTCAGGTCATTGCACTAACGAAGCGGCTGCTTTTCGTTTGACTTGTGGAGTTGTGTTCAGGAATGACTGGAACCAACTGGCTCATTTCCTTAGTCTTAAGACTTGCTTCTGATCCTGATTCAGGGAAGCGTGCCCACTTACAGCAGCAGGTGCTTAGACCTGCTGACACCTCAGGATAGAATATTAAATGTGTATCTAAGGCCTGAGCCAGGCCCTCAGCCTTCTAGGATGGGTGAAAAAGCAAGTGTTACGATAATGACATTACATCAAATAAAAATGGTAATGTTCTTGTTATTCAAGAGAGTCATGAGAAAAATACGCTGTCTGCTGGTGTAGTAATGCTCGAGGTGGTCAGTGAATGGGTAGGTAGATGTTGGGCGGAACATTGGGTGCACTGAGCCTGTAGTCGTTCCTGCAGGCTGCCTTTGATGACAGGGTAAGCCTGTGTGTGGTCCAGACCCCTAATTATTCTTGAAGATAAGCATCCCCGTTGTGCGTTGCCACCCCTGCCCCATTCAGCTGTTGGATGTCCTTAGCACACAGTCACAACCGCCCAGTGCGAGAATATGTGAGGATCGTATTTAAGGTAAGGCCTTGGCAGAACCCCTGGGCTTTTAGTCCTCCCTGTAATCACACCATAAACTGCTCTTCAAGCCGGTCTTGCAGGCAGTAATCCCTCTGTAAGGCAGGGTTGTGTGCCGGTGGAAGAAGATAAATGTTGTTTCTCCTTTGAATGCTGGTCCGTTGTCTGGTCTGTTGTTCCCCATATCTTGAGGAGTCACTGCTGCAGGCGGTTGTTTCTCAATATTACTTCTAAGTACTCTTGAAAACAAAGTTTTCTGTCCACATGTGCATGCGTGCCTGGGTCTGCATACGTGAGGGAGAGAAAGAAAGTAGAAGGGCCCAGACTCGCAGAAGCTGGTAGGTACCTAACTCAGGCTAAGATGGATGGGGCATGAGAATCTGAGCAGGAGTGGAGCATCCAGTGGCTTTGTGGGTTTGGGCTGACCACCTTTGCCCACCAGTCCTCTTCACAGGGCTGGAGTGAAAATCATGGCAGTTATGCTAGGTAAGCTCTGTTGGTAGTGCAGGGAGATGGCTGAAAAGAGAAGCGTTTTAACCCCGCGTTTTTTGTTGGCTAAAAGACCCCGTCAAAGTCAGCGATGTAGTGTGGTCTGACATTTCTGCTGGGTGTCTACTGTTGTGCGGCTTCCTCTGAGCCCTGCTTGCTTCATTCTAAAATGTGGCCAGAATCCCAAATCCCCTGCCTAGTATTAAATAAAATACTATCAATTACATTCAGTTTTGCTGCGCTCCCCTAGGTATTGTCAGAACTAGAATTTCAGTAAAATGGAGCCGTGGCAATATACTATGATTCTTTTTCTTTTCAGAGTCACATTTAATATGTATGGATTCACTCTAGCTAGTGTCTACATTTTATGTTTCTTCTACTGCATGGGTTTTTTTCCAAAGCAAACAAAACAATGCAGTTTCATGGGAAACCTTGCCTGCCCTGCTGAGAGTTACTGGTTGAAGTTTTAAAGATCAAACACACTAAAGCAAAATGGGTTTGTTTCTTCACTGCTCAGATTCAGACATGAGATTGCACTTTAATAAGCTCAGACACAGCTTGTGGTGCAGTGGGGTGTTGGTAATGAATTTATTTCTTGAGTGCTATTTGATACCCGTCTTGAACACACTATAATTAAGACGCTTTAGAGAGGCAGAAGGAATGCAAAGGAAAGCACAGGTCATTACAGTCACACCTGAGGAAGAGACGGTAAAGGGTTATGAAAGTCAAAGTGCTCTGTGTGCTTCAAAAGGATACTTTCATTTTGTGTCTTTCTTTTACATTCAGCATGATCTACACTTTGGTGAGCTCTTAACCGAAAGATCATCTTTAAAGACTGAAAACAACAAAGGCTGGAGGTGCAAGGACGAGTGAGCCAAGTGATGCATGATTAAAAAAAGAAAAGCAAAAAGAGGAAGACTTTGAACCCAAGAAGTAAATAGAGTACATGAAAGAGAGACCAGCAAGAAGCAGCAGAATGCCTGGGAGAATGGCTGAGTTAACTGTGCATTCTCCTCTTTCTTATGTGTGGCAGTAAATGACTTTCAAAACCCAAACAAAACAAACAAACAAGTTCAACAGGGTGGGCCAAGTTACACAACTGTTCACCTCTCCGGGGATAATGCTGCTTGGTTTAGTGGATTCATTATAAACTATAGTCCCTACTGTCTTCCAGCGCACAAAGTTTCTTTTCTTAATGACTGTTCAGGACTGAGGAAGCAGAGGGCGAGATCATCTTACACGGAAGGAACAGCTATACAACACATTTTGAAAGTGAGCACCGACTGGAGTTCCGATACGATGTGTGACTGGTCCGCAGGGATGTTCACATGGCGCTAATCAGACAGGGATGTCAGATCTTGTGGAATTGCTTTAATGCTGGGTTTTTTAAAGAATTTGCGGTTGCACATGTGTTCTGTTTTCTAATGATATGCTATTGCTGTAGGTGAACATCCGGTATATTTCTGTACTGCATTTGTGGTGCACCAGTGATATGTATAAATACAGTGAGTTTGGTGTAATCAGAATAGTGTTCCTCTGGCTGCAAAAAAAAAAGGTAAAAGCTACATATATTAAGGAGGATTGTAATATAAGAATTATATTAATCACAATGCTGGATAACAAAATACTAATTTACCAGCTAATCATAGTCTGTAATTCTGTTTTGCAGCTTTATTTCTGCTGTCAAATTTAAGCTGAAACAAATGTACAAAATGTTTTTGTCTTATATGAGGTTCGTATTTAAAGATGCTAAGTTTTTTATAATTTAAGTTTTTAAATTTTATCATAATTCTCATTTAAGTTCATGTATATGGGCTGTATATCTTTATATATTTATATGTATGTATATACAAATACACATCTACATAAATGCTCACAATTTATATTTCAGACTATTCTGTTTGATTGACTTGTCAAAAGCATCGTGTCCAGAAATGCTTCTAAATATATGTCAGCAGCGAACCTAGTGGACCAGGGCTGGTTCCCTCAAAGTCACTAAGGTATTTCAGTGCAGCCCTTGGTGCTCTGGGTCGTAAACAAGCCTGTAAGATCAAGACTAACACCAGCACAAGCACAGAGGCCACTGGAATCTTGCATTGTGAATGAGCTGAAAGGTCTGTTGCTGCCAGAGATGCTGCAGAGAACAGTGCAGAGGCACATCTCGACCCCAGCTTGGTTACAGCTGGTTTTGTCAGCACTAGTTCATTGCTGACCCTGCCAAGTTTGGTCTGGCTGTTGAAAGTCAATAGATAGTCCCCGTACCAAGCTCTGACAACTTTTTAGTCTGGGCGCAGGACTTCAGCAGGCGAGACCCAGGCC
>NW_010407679.1:14919-16427 GCF_000710305.1 Buceros rhinoceros silvestris | reverse complement strand
TCAGCAGGAGAGACGCAGTCTCACGTTCAGCACTGCCTCTGTGCTGACATAGCCAGTGTCCGAGCATGGTGCAGAAGCTATGGCTGAATGGACTCATCTTAGGTCTGGCAAAGGTCCAAACTGAGCTGGAGCTACTGCACGAGTACAGTGCCAAGACTCTGGTTTGATCCAACTGTGTTAACAACTAAATCTGTTAGCCTGCAAAGCACAGCTTGCTTTGCAAACTCTCTGCTCCTGGACTGTGCAAACTCCCAGGTCGTGCCTGGGCAGTGCTTGGAGGAGCGCTGGCTGGTCTGCACAAAAATTATACCATGCGTCATCCTAACAATAATTAGATGATCAAGTTGTCCCAAGTGCTGACATCCTTTAATTCACAAGTGCAGACATAGCCAATAGGTTTTACTGAGTTTAGTTTAGCTTCTTACAACATAATATTCCCAGTTCTGGAAGCACACAAGACTGCCCAGTCAGGTTACTTGGGAAACTAATTTGGGCTCTGATAGTTCATTAGTTTGCACTGCACTCAACACAGAAGTGGCTAAACTGCTCTTGAAATCACACTGACCTTGCAGGCGATACAGATGCATTCACTTGGAGTGTGCTTGAGCTAAGAAGTATCTCTGGGTCATTGCAGAGCTAACTGATAAATCTCTGCTGCCACGGTATGATTGATGTACAACCCATAAAAAGCTGATGATTGTCTGTAACTGAATTCCTTCTCTACATCCTAACTAAAGCATCTAGTTCTGCAAAAGTACAAATCTCCCAGGACACGTAGGAGGTGGAAAGAAATTACTTCAGGTTTTCTATATTCCAGATACATGCTTTAAAGTCAGTTTCATCAAAGGGCCTGGAATTTTTTTTGTGAGGTTGGGTAAGTGCACGTGTGATCACATCTTGCCTGAAAACATACCGTTGTCAGGTCCTGAGTTTCAGTCGTGAGCTAGGCTGCTAGCAGCTCAATTGTTTACCTGCAGGGCTGGGTAGGAACTGTGAGTTTTTATAACTGGCATTAGCAGCTTTGCACAAGAGGCTCTTACCTATGTAGGTCTTCTGAGTGTAGCTTCAGGAGACTTCAAGGACATAATGCTCGAATCAATGTGCTAGGTCATTTGAAACAAATGCCTTTTTTTCAGGCAACTTCATTAATATAGTTCTCAAACTCCACTTGACAGCAGGACACTTGGTTTGATCCCACACCTGCTGTAAGCAAACATTTCCAGGATCTCTGTGCTCTGGTACTAAAAAGTTTTTCAGCATTTCCAGAGTAAATTTATTCCTGGATAATTTACTCTACTTGCTTTTAAGCCAACATTAGCCTAAATGCACCTTACCTCATGCTGCTTAAGACCCTGGTATATAGAGAGCAGTCTCTTCCAGCCTCTATTCTGTTCGAAGTGAACCGCCTTGTAAGGGAGAGATAATCTATGGTATTACTTTTGTCTCCAGCTCCTCCGTGTTGGTTGGTGGAGGCTAGAGGTTTCCTTCCCAAGCCTGCTCCCTTCCTG
>NW_010407679.1:0-14806 GCF_000710305.1 Buceros rhinoceros silvestris | reverse complement strand
CTTTCCCTGGAAGGGTGAATGTCATTACTTGGGAGCTGCACTTTTCTTCTCTTGCATCTTATCATCTTCTCTGATGATACAGAAATCCCACAAAAGTTGTAAGAAAGCGTGTCATCTCCCTTTGCTCCTTCAAACACATGTGCAAAGAGCACGCACTTATTTGAGTATTCATTTTCCACATTTGCATCTTCTGTAAAGTGAGAATGGTGATATCTAGCTTGTGAAATCTTTCCATATATAAAATACTGTTTTTTCTCCTTTTTTTTTTCCTGAATCTACTTAAAGGAAAAAGGTAGAAGATGGAAAAAAGTGGGAGAGGGTGAGACCTAAATTTGCTGTTTACCAAGAGGGTAGGTACACAGTGTGCTGCCCTGTAGCTGCCGGTTCCTGCAGGCGGTGAAAAGGCAGTACCGCTGGCGAGGTGTTGCTCGGTGCTTCTGCCTGCCCTATTTAAAATCAGGTAATTGCAGCAGTGCTGAATAAAATTGTTGCCACTAGGACAATTTCAGTTTCAAATACAGCAAATCAGTGCTGACAGAGTGCTTCACCTACAAATAAATGACTGCACTTGAGTGGTCAGAAATCTGTTTCCTTGGGCCGTGCTTTTCCTTTTGCACTAAGCCACTGAAAGAGGAAGAAAAAGTTCTTCAACCGACACCTTCTTACGGGAGCTGCACGGAGGTTGTTACGATCTGGCACTGCTGGCGGTGCCACGATGACTCACGCGTTAGTATGAGTATTAGCAATCCACTGCTTTTCCTCTCTCCGTTCTGTCTCCATGCAGATATTTTGTAAAAATTTGTTTTACAGGGTATGATACAAAATCTTTGAATTTACTGGAGATTCACTGTTGTTTCAAACAGACCTCAGGTAGTGTCCAGAGGTCTCCAGACTACGTGGGAAATAGGTTCACACTGGAAAGTCCCTAGAGCTTTGCTGGTAGGGAGTCTGTCCTTTAGATCTTGATATCACATCCATTTAACTGGATTGTATTAATGGAAGAGGAACGTTCATTTCAGAGGGGTAGGTGCAACCGTTCGGTCCTCGTGCCAGACTGTCACAGAAAGTTATACCAACTTGGTAAAAATCTGGCGTCATGGAAATTAATGGAAATCTTGGCTCTTAATTCACCGTTGTGAACCCGACTTCACATTGTCCAGTTTGCACCAAGAGGTCAATAGAAATTAAAAGTAGGAAAAAAAAAAGCCAAAAGCAGTAAGTTTAGTTAATCAAAAATGTTATTGGATGTTACATAGAGCTTGGGTTGCTACAATTAAAACAGGAGATCAGAAGTTTGAAATAAACCAAGATTTTCTTATTGGGGAAGCCACAAACCTTAGACTGCCACCCATGCTGCAGTGAACGTCGCATTGGTGATCTCAATCCATATTCCTGCTCTGGTGAGGTTTTTGATCATTCATTGCTCATGAATACATTGTTCTGATTTATTTTTGTTCTGCACAGTAATGCAGTTGTAGGTGGGAAGAAGGAAAAATTCTGCTCTAAAATACAGTATTTCCCATTTGTTTTCTCCCAGGTAACCTATGAATGTGCTGTAACAGAATTCTAATGGTGTATTTCACTGTTACAATTCAACCTAGTAAGATGTTTTAATAATATAGAAATAAAATACAGTAAAATATTTTAAAAGTCACAGTTCTACAAATATTTTTAAGTGCTTGCACAAAGTAGTTACTTGCTTACCTTTCAGTTGCTGCCCATCCTTCTCATGTAAGAGAAAACGTACTTCTGTAGCCCAATGCCATGACTCTCTGGGTAGTCAAACTCTCAGTAAAGCTTTGAGGGGTGTAAAGCTCATTTAATTTTTTTATTATTATTTTCTAATAATAAAACCCCTTGGAAATGTAGTGAGGAGTTAAACAGCCCAAATCTCTTACTTAGTCCAAAGCTCGAACTGACGTTTCTCCTTTTTCCCAGGAAATATCCCTAGTATCACCAGTCTCGTGACAGGTCTGAAGAAATCTGACAGTCCCGCTGTTCCGACGGTTCCAGTCTTGTTAAACCACTTGCAACCACTGATCATTAGCATGAAACCCTGACTGGAAAGCATAGCTCCTACAAGCAATGCCAAGGTTTATGAAATGTCCTAAATAACACAGCGGAGATCCAGCCTTATGCAGTAGCTCCCACCTGTGCGTAGTAATACAGAGCATCAAGCAAATAATTGTTCAAGTGATATATAGTACAAGTAAACCAGAATTTCTGCTCCATCTGTGACGTATTTTTTGCAATCGGGTATTTTTCTTGGTTGGTGTAAAAAGCAATCTAAATTACAAGACAGGCTGCGGCAGTTAACAGGAATGCGAAGTTTGACCGTAGTTATTTCTAAACGTTTCAAACAATCACTGTTTCTGACGGAGTTATTGGCAGTTTGGAGTTACTGGAAGTGCTAATTGTGTTATTAGTAGCAGCTTTAGCGATACGTATGTTTGATTCTTTTGGTATAAGAACGCCTGTTTCTTTTTAAAACACATTTAACATGTTTTCAGACCCTACCTGATTCTTAATATATAGCAAATGTATTACAAAAAAATCCAAATGAAATGCAAATACAGACTATAGCAAACGTGGGAGATTCTTTTGCAGATTTCTAGAGAGCCTTGTTGTTCAAAGGTAATTTTTAGGTTTGATGTCGTTTATTGTGGGTCTCTGGACTGTTGAAGCCCACTTGATTGCTGCCGTTGACAACTACAACAGTTCTGCAAAAATGTGAGCAAATACAGGCTTGGTTCTGTCTTCCCAGCTGCGCAGAAACATCTCGCCACGTAGCCATATTTACTGCAGAGCAGGTGACGTCCGCTTTGTCACTTTGAATCTCTTGCGCTTTCAGAAGGTAAGAACATCACAGTGCAAAACTCTTCCTAGCCATTTGCCCCGGTGATGTTGACCTACCTTGCCTCTGCAAGCACGTACTCCAGGTCGAAAAATATCTTCAGGCAAGAGCAATTTTCACTGTCATGTTCTTGAGCTTCAGCTTTTACTGTTTTGGAATGGGGTTTTTTTTGTTTGAAAGGAAGATTTATTTCCTACGCCTAATGACCAGCATCACTACATTGGTTTTGGAAGCCTTCCTCCCACTCACCCTTTTGTTGGGTGCGTTTTAGTACATATCAAAGTGTACTAAATCTGTGTCTTTGAAATACGTTTCTCCTCAGGTCTGACTTTCAGCATTCCATCTCTCTCCATGCTGAGTAATCATCCAGCCATAAAGAGGTATATAAATGAATTACAAAGTTGTGTAAAATCAGCAGTGGAGGATGGCTCTTACCTGTCCTTTTTTATAACAAAAACAATGGGAGCACTGAAAGAAACGCGAGAGACAAAGATGTGAAACGTGAAAAGAAATATATGCTCCCTTTTAATCAATGAACACATTGTCACAAAAGATAACAAGTATCAGGACACCAAATATTCAGTATTGTTCCATGTCATCCTATACCCTTATATAGATAACAAACACTTCTATGGTTAAATTTGAAGGAATAAAACTACATAAGAGTTAGGAACTCACAGCTTTCAGGAGCCAGCCAATTGCCAATGGTCTGAGTTCAGCCAACTGTTTGTCTTATGACCCAGTTGTCTGTTACAAAGAATATTCTGCATTGCTTTGCCATGTCTAGAGGTGGCTGCTGTCAGAGAGAGCAGCTGAAGCCAGATGGACCATTGCTGTCTTCATTCAAGGACTCAAGATTCTGTTCTCAAATGGCCTTAAATCCAGAACATCTACTGAATTTAGAAACTGTGTTTCAAATTACTAACTTCTCTACACTGAGGATAGAAATTTCAAAAGCTACTAAATGACTTCAGAGTGTAAATCTAATTTTCAGAAAATACTTGAACTTCTTGAAAGTGAGATGGAACACTTGTCCACATACTGAGACCTCCGTACACAAGAGAAAGCAGTAAGAATTTGCCGCACGGTAGCTATTCCTCACCAGAGGAATAGCCACGTAAAGCAAAGTCCGCGGTTTCACAGGCAGGTCGCACTGGAAGTGCCCACAGAGGAAGTTAGTGCAGGGCAGCTAATGTTTTCTCCAGTCCTTCATTGCCCTTTAGATTCACGTTCCCTACAAGTGAACCCTTAGACTCCTAAATACTTTGGGCACTTTGAAATATTATTTGCGTGTGGTCTGCTCCTGTTAACTACAGGGTACATCGTCTCATCGGCTAACAGGGAGGGTATAAAAATAAGGCAAAGCCAGATAATCCCTCTTTAGGAAATGAAGGTCTCAGGATTGAGTTACCAGAACCAAGAAAGTGAGAGTTCAGATCTTGCCTATTACACAGACTTCCTTTGTCACTTTGGGCAGGCACTTAATCCCTCGGCTCACCATTTCCTAACTGGAGGCGATAGTGCTTCCTTTCTCCCTCATTCTGTCTATCTTGTCACTTTAGATTATGACCTCTTGCGAGACGGGGCTGTTTTTTTCTCCGAGTAATGCCTGGCACTGCATAGCAGAAATTGGGAATTACATGCCTAGATAGTATTGTAATAATAAATAATTAATACTTTTTCTCTTGGCAGGAAGCAACCGAATTCAGTGGAATTAGTCAAAATGTATTTGTTCCGCTGTTGCCAAGATCGATACCTGACCTTGTATCTTGCTGTGCCTTAGGGCCTACTGGCAAACTTCAGTGTGCTTTAGCCTCTGCATGCACGGAATGCTGTCATGTGATGCTGCCAAAAAGCACTAAAACCTGAGGAATAAAAGAATCCACCCAGCTCCCCATTTCAGTATTTTGCACCCTCCTTTGCTCTTTGCAAATTCCTCTTTGAAATTCTTTGCAGTTCCTCTTTGTTCTACCCTTTCATCCTCCTCCTTCATCACACAAGGGCATCCTGTTTTACTCATCTTTGTGTTGCACTGAAAACAAAGCCAGTGCAAGCTCAGACTAAAGTGGTGACAGTGGTTCTAACCCCGATCACCTGTCTGCTTGTGGACATTTATTTGAGAATAAAATTATCCCATTTTGTTTTTAACTAGGTACAAATGGAAATCATATATTTTGACAGAAACCCTTTTTTTTCTGGAATACAAACAAAGCCACACATGTACAGGAATGTGATGATTAAATATGTTTATCCGCATTAGCACAGATTTGTTATTAGACCAGATCAGAAGCATAAAAGTTGCCTGCATTTGGCAAAGGATGATAGATTTTTATAGATGTAACCAAACTGCAGAGCAGCAGAGCTGTATTCCCAGGCAGGCGCGTGCCCCAGTTGCAAGCGCTGGTGCACGCCCTCTCGAACCTCTCCTGGTGTGGAGTCACGCAGGTCACCGGGAAGCACCTGCCCTTCGAAGCCAATGCGCTTGGTTTTGCACTGCAGTGGCTGCGAGGTGTTCACAGGCTAACGCCACCGTGGGAAGGGAGTTTATTAAACAGCAACAAACTTCTGCAAAGTGGATGCATGTTTAACCCTTGTTTCTTCCACCACAGTTTGTATCACCCTTGAATTTGGCCACTTAGTATTTCAGTTCTAGATCTTTGAGTTCAACAGTCAAGTAGACTTTTTTAATATATATGTATGTATATATTTCCTAAGAGGTTGCATGAGATGAACTATAAAGGAATCTAGGGTTTATTTTTATTATCCATTAACAAGCCTTTGGGTACTTTGGTATTTAACTTCCTGCTACTTGATATGCACATTCACACGCAAGCTATCTCGAAGCTAAATAAGTTCTTCTCTGTTAATATAATGAACAAAGGGGAAGTGCTCTTCTGTCGTCTCTGTGTATCTACCACTTACATCAGATCCAAACAGTAATATTACTTACGGCATTATACTGAGCAGGAAGAGGGAGCCATCTTTCTGGACTGCAGAAGCTTTGCTAACAAGTTTATTTAAAATTCGTTTTTGACAAGTGCCTCTGGAGGGTTCGGAGGAGCTGCTGCGTGGTCGTTGTGAGCCACACCACCTCAGGTCATCTGAGAGCGTTTCTTCAAGGGATGTTGAAGACACTGCCGGAATGTGCTCATTCTTCGACTTCAGCCTTGAAAACCTAAAAGCAGTTAGCAAGGTCTGCGGGGAAAAAATTAAAGCTGCTCAGTCCTGCTTGTCATCCAGAGCACCGTCATTTTACAGCAGCAGCCAGCACTCTGGCTTTGAACACGTGAAGGAATCTGTTATATTTTCTGTCATGAATGTTATATTTTCTGCCGTATGAGAGCAGCCAATGTCCCTTCAAGTTAATTGTTAAATAAGATTGTTAAATTGTGTTGGAAAATGTGAATCATTCTTTCAAAACCTGTTGCCTTTAATTAGAAGCAGTATTTATCCTCCAAAAGCTTCCTGAAGTGGTAGCAGCAGCTGCAGAATGTTAATGTACCTTCTCTCATTCATCATTTGAAGTCTAGAGCAACAAGCGATGAATCTTTGATGAACCTTGTCAACCTTCCTTCAGATTGTAATAGCACTTTTATAAGCTTCAAAGAAGTTCAGAAACAATTTGTTATGACTCTGTCGACTTTTTTTTCTCTGTGAGCACTCAGCCCAGTGCAGAGCACTGATACATCACTGGGTTAGAAAGTCTTATCCCGGTGTTTCTAGTGTGCATGAGAAGCCATGCTGCAAACATTACAAGGATCTTTTCCAGACAAGATCTCAGTAAAAGCTGATGGACGGCAGAGATCCTTTTAAAGTCGGGGGTTTTTTATATTGTTGTTGTAAGTGTAATGAATTTATTGTCCATGTCGAGAGACAATCTCTTACGGCAGAACACCTGGAGTAGTTACGAATTGATGGTGCTTTATTCATGCAGCTGTAGGGGCTCTCTTTTCTCTCTGCAACATGTTTTAACATCCATGAAACACACTTCTATCTCCAGCAGATACCTTGTACACAGAGCTTGTTCACAATTTTACCAGAGACAAGTCATGTGTTTTCAAGTAAGGACATTCCTTCTGTCGCTTCTTGTTTTGTCGTCTTGTTTTTGTGCCTCAGCCTGTTAGAAGCTAGAGTGTGAACTACTGCATGCAGGCACCGAGAACTCAAAGACCTGGAAATTTGTTCACTGTTAGTACAACATTCGCAGTCACCGGTATGGTTGGCTACAAAATTAAATGTATTAAAAGTTTGCCCTGGAAATTTATCACATGCAGGAATTTCTGGTTGTAGTTTCTCACCTGGATTAGTGCGTGTCTGCATGGCTGCCTCATAAAAACAGAGCAACTTATCTACGAAAGATTCCTGACATCTTGCAAAGCCCGAATGGAGCTTTGTGATGTCCTTGCCAATGACTCCATCCCGCCTTGCTTATTCTGGCTGCTGGAGTGGCTCCTTGGGAACAGCTGTTAGCTGGCCCATGCTCGGATCAGCTTTATTATGTTAGATGATGGTTTGCTCTGCTAGTTCTAGTTTTGTTTCATGTTAAAGTCATATGGTGATCCTGGAGAGGTGAAGCAAAAACATGCAAGTTGTTTAATGGTCTTGTGCCTAATGGTAGTGAGGCTTCGGACTCCCTGTACCCTCTCAGGGTAGACAGGTATTTATCAATTCTACCTAGCTATGAAAATGTCAGTTACTGATGACTTAACCTGCAGGCTATGTGTGCAGAGGTGGATTTATCAGGAAAGCTTCTTCATCAGTAGTGGGTGAAAGAGGTTACCAAGTGATATTGGAAGTGATGTGTTCTCTTTGAGCCTGACCTCTGAGCCTGTCGTTTCTCCGGTATGTGCAGAAAACTCTTACAGTATTGGCCTGCATAATTCATTTGACTGTGACTAGTGACCCCTCTTCACATGAGGATCCAACTCACTGGTTGGATTCTTGATCCGCCTACAGTCAGTCATGGCAGATTAACTTCTAGCTGTCTCTCTTCGTTCCCTCTTGGAAACCTTCCTCCATTACGTCTCTTCTCAGTTTCCGCCAGGTGATGTCTGGAGCTTTAACTTTACACAAAAATGTGAACTTTGTGTATTTGCATGAGGTGTCCATGCTTAGCTCAGACAGCAGAAGCAGGAGACCAGAGCATGGGTGAAGTGGCTGTTCTCTGTCTTCGCTGCAGGCAAAGTAAATGGACCTTGCCCTGTGATGGATACCTGTCTTTGGTAACCCTAAGCCCCATGATGCGCCTGGGACAATCGTAGCAGTAACTGTTCATACCTAACTGTTCATACGACTGTCTAGCTCAGTAACCTATTTCCTACATTGGCCAGAGTCTTAGAGGAACATCTAGCAGTGTGGTACATCTGTTCATCATGTTAAGTCTCATCTTGACCTCTCAGAGCTGGAGATTAGTACAAGCTCCTGAAATCTGGTATGAACGTCTCCAAAACATTAATTATAACTAAATCTTTTTGTGTATGCAAATACCCAACCTTTTTTATTCCAACTAAATTTTGGGGTTTATGTTGCCATGGGCTGTAGAATCTTATTGTATGTTGTTTGGGGACAAAAATTTCTTTTACTGCATTCGAAGGTAATCCTAGTTCCATTCGAAGTCCCCATTCCCTTTCCTTATGAGACTGGCAAGACAGAAGTTCCCGATGTATCATCTTTACAATATTCCTTACCAAATTCTATCATGAACCACATTCTCTTTTTAGTGGTCAACACCAGAATTCTGAGTGTTTCTTCACCCATTTTCCTATTTCTTTCTCGGCCTCTGTCCCTTTTTGTGATACCACAACTGCATGTATTTTTAGTTTGGGTGATTCGGACAACATTTCTGTGTCCTCTGTGTTATTCTTTGTTCTGCTTCACATGCAACTGTGCATGTTTAATTTTTTGTGTTTAAATTACAGCTGCCACGAAGCAGAAGTCTTCCCTGAGCTCTTCAGGGAATAGCCAGTGATAGCCAGTCGGGCAGGTATCCAGCTGCCCAGATTGGACTGAGGAAGCCAGTTGGACCAATTTGTTATTTGGATTTGGAATCCAAACCAGCCACCAACTGAAATGAAGTTGTATGCTAGCCCTTGCAACATACAATCTGCTGACCAGACAGAGCTGTAGGGCAACGTCTTTGCCCTGGTCTGTGATTCTGCAGCAAAGTGTTACTTCTGACACGCCACCTGAAAGGCACATACACCCCAAACAGAAGTATTTCTCATTCTGATTTCTCAAGCCGAGTGGTACGGCATTGTGAGAGAGAGGGGAGAGAACACAGAAGTGGATGGAGAAAATTAACTTTGGAGGGAAGCAGGGCAGCACGGAAACTGTGTAAGTTCTGAACCCGTCTAACACTTGGAGCAGACAACTGGAGTATTTAGTGGCCCATCCATTTAGCTGAACAAAGATGTCTGCCCACCGCTGGAGTTTCTTTTCCAGGTCTCACTGCAGCAGCTTATCAGTACCTACCCAAGCAGCTTACCTACTTGCTTATCACCATTTCTCTTCTTGAAGCTACTGCCCCCATGGTTTTGTATGAGTGTTCCCTAACCCACATCAATGAAAAGTATTAGCTCGCATTTACCAGCCCTTTGAGCTCATACGACAATACTGAAGACCATATTGTCTTCACGCTTGCTGCCCCTGCTGCATCTGGTGTGGTGCAGAGTGGGTGGTCACAAACACCTGGAACCCTGGCAGGTGAGGCTGCTGGCGCTCCCACTGGAGCCATTAAAGACCCTACATGAAAAGTAATGACTTGTTTTTCTGGCATTCAGGGCATTATGTACTAGGTGGGAATCAGAAAAGACATTCAGATACAAATCAAAACTGTCCTGGCCTTAAAATCTGGACTGACTGTTTTTGGAGAGTCAGGAAATTTGGATCATCTCTTTATTCTCTTGTGCTGGCACTGGAAGAGAAAACTCAGGAAAAAAAGCAAAAAACTGTTCTTCCCAAACAGCCAATCCTCTTCCTCCAGCCTGAGGAGGCTGGTTTGTTTTAACCATCAGTGGTGTGTGTCAGTGGTCATCTGAACAGGACCACCAGACCGCTTGAGGCAGATTTTCTGTGTCATTGCTGCAAACTTGAGAATTAGATGAGCTAATCTGCTCTGTACTCTGTCACACGTTCAGTATGTGACCGTGGTCAAACGGCCTAACATTTCTACACTTCTTTCATCCTTACAATGGAGATTAAAGATACTGTCTCAACACTGCATGGTAAGGTTTACCTGTAGCTTGTAAAGACATCTGAATACATCGTGTGTCGCATTTCACTAAAAAAATAAATCCTCTTCTAACGAAGAGAGGCAGCATATTTTAGTATTTTAAATACTTGACAGAGAACCCCAGGCTTATTTCTGATTATCCTAATGACTTGTCAATGAGGCATCACTTCATTTTCAAGAACACTGATCTTCCCTTCTCTGTAAAATTGAGTGAATGCTGAAATATCCAGTTTTGCGATGAATAAGGAAATTTCCAAATGGAGGATATCGGAGAGGAAAGAACATTATTGGCAGCATCGCTCACAAATGCTATGTACCTTGAAATCAAGGGATTTTGAAGGTTAACCCATTGCGTGTCCTATTATGAAAGCTGCCTTGGCAGCAGAAGCCTTTAAAATGGCATTGTTGAACGTCTTTGTTTTCAAGTCCTTATTTGCATAATAGCCTAACAAGTTCATCCACTCAGCTCCTGTCTGTAAGAAATCTAATGCATTTTGTTAGTGCTCTGAGCAGTTCAAAGACCCGTGGGTCGCAACATATGGCATAGAAGCCTTTCAAGTCAGACTGCATGATAGCTCTCAGGAATGGACTAGTTGACTGGCAGTCATCAGAATTACCTAGTTTTATTCACATTTAGCAAGTGAAGAGGGAGACAGTGGTTAAGGCAGTCTATAAAACAGAGCTCCTATAATCCTTTGATTCAGGTCAGTGAAGTTAATACATTGGAGAATCTGTCTGAGAATGAAAACTCACATAACTAGCGTTGGTATCTGACAAGTGATAACTCATTTCAGTTACCAAAGAGCAGTTTTTGCTCTCAGCAGCACAGCAGGTTGAGTTCTGACTTACCGAAATGACTTGTAATAGTGGATGAAAAATGCATTCATTTAATTTAGTAGGCAAGTTGGGGTTGCACAGTGGTATAGCAATTCCATTACATTTCCAGCTGAAAAGATGGCAATTAAAAACAAAACCCATGACATGCTAGCTACTTATTTTGCTATCAGAAAATTTGGCTCAAATCTTGGTGAATCCTAAAGGAAATGTAATGGTTCTGTTTCACAAATTCTGAAATGTGATTTTCAAGTCACAGCTTGGGTCACAAATGACCCCAGGTGGGACTGGGTCATTCACACCAGTGACGCCCAATGGCCAGAATTTCTAGGGCTCTTTAAATCTGTGGTAAAGAATATAATTGATTTAGAGTTGGCTTGGTTTGGATTTGCTTGTTGTAAAAGCATTTCACTTATTGTAGGAATTGCAGGTCCCTTCCTATCTCCATACTGGAAAACATGTTAAAAGTAACAGCTACAAACTTTTAATAACTTACGTCGTGCTCTGACATTATAATAAGAATAGAATTGCTGTTAGTTTTATACATAAAATTTACTGTCTGAGCCCAAGCTGTGATAGATATCAAACAAATCAATTTTATGTTTATGTTCTCAGAAAACAATTTTAGTTTCACAAGGAGGCCAAAATCTTTACTGGGTTATTTGTAATTTGAGCATGTTCTTCCTAAACCCTAATTTGGCTTTTTGGTTTCCAGATTCCTTCCAGTCATTTGAAGAGGGAAAGGTTTATAAATAATTACTAGAGACAAGAGGTGAGAAATAAGGCAAAAATATTCACTTGTGTTTATAAATAAAAAATACACTGTTCTTGAAAATGTTTTCTCCACTTTTCTCTGTTGCTTAAGTAGTGTCTTGGGGGAAATCTGCTGGCTTATATTAAGAAATTAGTGAATTGATGATTAGGCTGATGTGGCCAGGGGACAGACTCCCTTCCCTGCCGTTTTTATTGCTGCTAAGAAGTACTCCGTGGCTTGGAAAAAGGCAAAAGGAATATGAGCTACTGCTAAAACCACTAAAACCAAAATTTTTAAAAAGGAAAACACACACACACACAAAAAAAAAAGGCAAAAAAGCTATAGATTCTCTGATAAATCTGATAAAACACAGTAAATCATACAAAAATTGCTTAAAACACTAAAACACATTAAGCCTGCTAAAGCTTGGAAAACACAGAAAAAACACAAACCCACAATAAATGCACAGACCCCCTGGCACAAAAGTAAAAAACGCAGGGAACAAGTAACATGCTGTAGCGTGCTAAATCAGGGAAAACACGAAAATTACGCAAAACCCACCAAACCAGAAAAATCCGCAAGAACCACATGAATGCTAAAACTGGGGGGGAAAATGCAGATAGTGGTAAAACTGCCAACTTGCTAAAAACTAAAAAATGCTAAAACCACAAAATGCTAAAGAGGCAAGAGTTCGGTCTGAAGAGTTCATCTGAAGCACCCACGGCATCCACCGGTCAGAAGACTGTATTTCACGAGCAACAGCCACTTCTTGATACTGCAATCACTGTATTGTTTTTATAGGATAAAATAACTATTTCTGCAGCATCGATAACTTTTCTTATACCATTTTGCTCATATGCTATACATCACCTTTAAGCACCTAGGGGACTTTCAGCTTATATTAGTGTTGTAATAAAGACGGGACGTGCAGGAATAGTGCTGGCCTCTGCCACGCCGGGTGAATTGGCCAAGCCAACGGCTGTATCCTCATAGCTTACATTACATCGGCGCTTATCCCTGCTGCACAGCTGGAGATCAAGAAGACAGAGGGGTGAAGGTCAGACTTCAGTCTGAACTTCAAAATAGGCCTTTGCAACTACTTAAAAAATTCTGCCTTCCTGATAAGATGCTTGCTGTCTGCTCGAGGGCTGTGGGTGGTTGTGATCCAGGTCATCCAGCCCATGACGTGGTGACATTTGACATTCTGTGGCTTAAACAGCAGGTAATGGAGGAGCTAAGCAAAGTCTTAGCCCCTAAGCTATTGCTATTGCTATCGCTATCAGCTGCCCACTAACCATAGCAAACATTCTTGGAGAGGCTTAAGAAATAACGATGCTATTTGCCTAATTGCTTACTGCGTAGTTAACTGCTTGTTTTTACAGTAAAATTATTTTTAATGCATATGGACGGTCATAAAAGAGGTGCTATTTTATTAATCTTTTTTATTTCATCTCTTATGGCCCTGCCACTATTACATTCTATATCCCCGTAGAGTTTAATCCTCAGGTCTGTAAAATATTACAGCCACTTGAGACACTAGGTCAATGTTGCCACGCACACAGCGAATGCTAATGCAGATGCTGTGGTTCATATTCCAGGCTGAGTAAAGAGGCTTCCAGGAGGGAGGATCAGAAAATCTTTCAAATGCTGCATGAACATTGACAGCTTTATTATAGTATAAATCAAATCAAAGGAAACATGTTCAACAAAACAGTTAGGGGTTTTTTAGTAATTAGTAAATACCGCATGCGAAATGCGGTTTTGATGATAGTCTGTGTTCTCTGTGTGTCTAAATGCAACTGCAGGGTTTCTGTGAATGTGGTGTATACAGAGAGTGAGTTAGTTAGCACTGGAGAAAAGCGGGCTTGACAGGACGCTCGTATGAATGGCAAATCCATCCTCAGGCTCACACGTGACACAGACTGTGATTTATTTCTTGGTGTGTAAAATTTCGTAAGCGGAGTTTAGAGTTGCCTGGCAAAGGTCAGCAGTTACTGGTTCCAAGAGCGGCTGTTGTACTTGTGTATTACCACAGTGTCGGAGCATAACTCATAAATGCTTGGTATTGTCTCACTGATCTAGAAGGACCTGGTGATAAAGGTATAAATTCAGGGTCTGTGCTTTGCAATCAGGAGGAAGGAGTAAAGGTGGCAAGAGAAGCAGGCAGGCTACATTAATTGACAGAGTAGAGGCAAAAGTCCACTTAACAAGGGAGGAGAACAGATGAGTAGGAAGGAGAGTTTAAAATGAGCAATTAATTTGTTCTGTCTTTCCATGTATGTTTCTTACTGGTCATCTGAGTTCCAGGAAAACACAACTCCAAGTGTTGGGACTGGGAATCTTGCAATTACTCAGGGCACAGGAGCGAAATAATCGTGGCAAGTACAACCCTGGACTCGAGCTTGCTGGTTGCAACTTCTAACCAGAGCTGTCTTATGGCTCCGAATAAATGACAATTACACGCACGGCAGGAGCTTGTTGCTGTCATGACTGAAGTCTGATCATTCTGTATCTGTTACTTAATTAAATTTGCTTATAAATGCCATATTTCGTGACATTAGAGATAAGGTCCAAAGTTGTTCTTAATTTGATTTCTTTTCACCTTTGGATCCCCCCAGGTTTCGAAGCCCGAAGTGCTCCATTGTGCTCTCTTCCCTGAAAAGCAGCTCGTCGATAAACCTCTCGTTTGTATTGCAGCAGGCTGCTCCTTTCAGAGTCACCCCTGCACTGAGGCAAAGGCCTGAGTATTCACGGGGACTTAAACTTGGGCTGGTTTTTATCAGGCAGACTGAGTCTGGTTGGCAGTGTATGGAGGTGACTGCACGGCGGCTGTCGCACAGCATCCGAACACACACAAAAACGGTCACGCAGGAGTCCCAGCCCTTGGGGACCGTATTTCCGATCTCACATTTAACAGCTTGGCGGCTACACAGAAAACTGGCATGTGCGAGCATCTCACGCACCCTTCGCTGCCAGGGAGGCAGCTGTGGAAGGCAGCTCTGGGACACAGAGCCGTTCCCAGAACCGAGTGAGGCTCCGCTCCGGCACCAGCCGGCTCAGGGCAGGTTTTTTTCCCGCCCCCTGTCCCGGGTTAACAGAAACCAGCCTGGTTCGCTTTGATGGACACAGAGGC
>NW_010407678.1:0-7572 GCF_000710305.1 Buceros rhinoceros silvestris | reverse complement strand
CTTCTGAGGAGCAGCTGAGGGAGCTGGGGTTATTTAGTCTAGAGAAGAGGAGGTTCAGGGGAGACCTTATTGCTCTCTACAATTACCTGAAAGGAAATTGTAAAGAGGTGGGGGTCAGTCTCCCATGTTGAACAGGAAGTTTCCTTTTCTGAATAGTAGCAGAAGTTTTCAATTAAAAAATAACCACCAAAACCAACTATCTTTTTATGCTGTTTCTTTCAGTTTGACTGCATCCGGTTCCTGTTTGTTTTAATCTATACTTTCCACCCATACTGAATTTAAACTTACAGAACATCATTCAGGTTTGCCATCAGGATGGCCCAAATCTATTTGTTTCTCACCTTAGATAAAAGGTGGTGGAGTCCCCTTCCCTGGAGGTGTTTAAAAGCCGTGTGGAGGTGGCACGGAGGGACATGGGTTAGGGACCCTGACAGGGCAGGGTGAATAGTTGGACTTGACGATCTTAAAGGTCTCTTCCAAGCAGGTGATTCTGTGATTCTTTGATTCTGTGAAAACAGTCACTTCATCTCACTTTTTCTCTGTTTCTCACCCCCTTCTATGTTCCTTTAACAAATTATAAGTTTTTGGTAAAAACACTGGTAAAAGGTTTCCTCTAAACAGGTGTGCTACAGCCACCACCTCTGCGGGTTTCTTCACTACAAAATGACAGCTCAGGTTGTTTGCTTTAATACCGCTGGCATCCGATGTAACTGCACCCCTCATACCTTTCCATGTATGTTTCCCAGGGAAGTATGCCCTGGCCATCACCTTAGGGTATCCTATTCCTCCCTGCCGTGGATGTCCATGACAAGGACCTGTCCAGGTACAAAATATTTCTACAGAGTGGATTGATACCATAAAAATCTTTGATCAAACAACGAAGAAAGAAAGTATATGCTACTTGGCACCATGAACAGAATGTTGTTAATGCGACTGTCTTCAAGCGGTATTTAATAATTGCTTCTCCACTACTGAAACAGTACATTACAAATACTTTGGGAGAATATCGTAACCTTAATTAACTCACTACAGTTTGAACAAACATTTTTAATCTCCAGTTGTAAAAATGCATATCTTATCCTAGTTGTAGGATAGTTGTTTTTTTGTTTGGTCTTTTTTTAAGATTAACATTTCCCAGAGGAAATAATTCAGTATCACTGTTACACAGGTGTTTCAAGAAAAAAAAAAAGAGAGAAAAAGAAACGAAAATTAAAAATAGGGACAATCAAAAATACAGGCACAAAATTCAGTGCAAAATACGTAATAAAATCTGGGTTTGTATGAGAGCTTTCTTTACATTTGACAAGACAATTCTTCAAGCAATCATTTCTTTCTGGATTCTTATTACTGCATATACATATTTTTCTCTCTTTTCCTATTCCCTACTGAATTTATCAGAGAATATTGTATTATCTGTCCACAAACTCAAAACGCTCTGATCCATCAAGGACCAATGTCTCATGGAACTACTTTTTCACGCTTGAATCATTAGCACCTAAATATAATATTTCGCAACATACCAGTTTAAATCACAGTTTCTGTTATCTGCAGCTAACAAAGAACCTACAGTTATTGCTTGCACATTTAAAGCTACAACTGAAATTTTTGCAGCCTGTGTATACCAGCTGTTAGGAGTTGCTCTCCTCAGTCTTTTCCACTCTCCCATCCATTCTTTTTGTTCTACTGTAAATGGACTTACTCATCTCTTTCTTGCCCTTCCTGTAGGGTCTGCTGTATTACAGTGCTTACCTTGGGCTCCCATCACTTTGGTCACTCACCTTTTTTTTGCCTATCATTTCACCGTTTCCTTGAGTTTCATATCCCCATGTTCCCATTCTTCCATTTTGTCTTTTCTTACCAGAATTAGTTACTTAACTTACAAAAGTTTGCCTGGTGCCTGAACAGCTTAAGAGCTTTTGGACTCTCTATGGTTGTCTCAAATTCTTCTTTGTTTCAGTTAAAAGTTTCAAACATATTTTTAAGAAGCAGAATGTTCTTGTAAAATCTTTCTGATATATACTTCATATAAATATTTTGTGTTCTTTTTCCTACACTAACCTTAAGAAAGACTTTTTTTCTCATTTTTAACGCATAGAGTATTTTTGACTGTACTCAAAAGTGTAGCTCTTCTCTATCCTAAAAGTGAAAGCAGTTAATATTAAGGTTAAAAAACCCCACAGCTTGATGCCAAAGGCAAAACACATGTATATGCAAAACCACATTTTGCCTGACTAACTTATGAACAGAAAATACAATATTAAACAAGATCTCTATCTAGCTTCTTAGACAAGAAAATAATAGAGACTGAAGGTAAGACATTAAAGTCACACAAATACATACATTTTTTGTACATGAAGATTCACTATATTACTGATGGAAACCTCTGGTCCTGATTTTAAAACAGTGTCTGCAAATGTGTTCTCGGTGGCTTGACTAACATGGTTGTCAGCTAGACATTTCATTACAAAGGTGGATGAATAATTCATTATTATTCATACAATCTAACAATTTAGTCTTTTTCTGTTCATGAAGTTTTCATGAAATTGTCTGCACTCTTTAGGAAGAACCACTCAAGCTTCATTGCTGTGTGCATTTCCTCCTCCTCTTGTAGTCTTTCAGTGATGAATGTTCAGGCTTGGAGCTGTCCTCATTAATTGCACAGTTTGAGTGGCATTGTTTCTATTCCTTGATTTATGTAACTAACCAACATCACATAATGCTTAAATTTCAAAATCAAAATAAATAAATGGAAACTTGCTTTTGGCCGGCATACAGCTACTCAAGCTTAAAATTTAATTTAATCAGCATTCACGTCAATAAGTGCTGAAACATGTGTGGAAATTAAATATGAAGTAGTTGTTCCTCCAAGAAAAAGGCATAGTTCTGCTACTTCTTCCAGTTATAACCTTGAAAATCTGCTTTTCCAAGGGAATGTTTTCCTCAAAGAAAGTCAATGACTTCTGAGCAGACAAAACATGTTATTTTGTTGCATAATTTCCTGCAGACTCTCTGCATCTTCTTTAGAAAAAAAGAAAGGTATTTGTTTTCTCTAATCCCTTTTCTGCATTTCTGTTTATCACTCCTTTTTTCTATTATGTTACGACTATCAGATCAAGACTAAAATACATCACAGCAAAACAGAGGACTTACAGTGCTATCCCTGCTATCATAAATCGACTAATTTCTATAATCCATCACTGCTTTTATTTTTCTTGATTTTTATTTTTTAACATAAAAAATCGTGACCTGATTTTCTTGGCAAGAATTTCATGCAGGTATCTGATGGCAATTTGAGATGAAGCAGATCTGTAGAGCTCAGTTTAAATTAACATACTAACACCCTTTATATTGACTGAGATTTTGGCTCTATGTTCCTAAATCAGGTGGGGAGAATAAAATTTCCTTAAGACATAGCTCCAGGAAAATATTTTGCACCTCCCTTCTGTGAAGCAGGATACTTCCTCTTTTAATAGCTCTTGCCTCTTCATGTTTTGCATTGTTGTATTTTGTATAACAGCTAGATTTCAATCCCTGCTGAATACGAATGGCAGTTTCATGTATAACATCAGATGACCCTGATGCACACGACACCTCACTTCACCTAAGCAGTCAGACTGTAAGTTTTGTCCACTATAAAAAAATGTGAGGATTTGTCATTTTAAAGGCTAGCATGCCTTTTGCCTTGGTTTTTATTTTTCTGAGTTAATGAAGATGACTTAGAATTACTTTTCCACTTAAACAGAACTTCCAATCACTAATCTGGATTATAATCCACAAAGAACATTTTAAATTATTTAATAAAAATCATATGTCCCTTCATTTGCTCTGTATTTGTTGTGACTGCATATAGAATCCTATGGAACTATTTTAGAGGTTTTATTCAAATATAATCCTACTCCCTTAAGAAAACTCAGAAGTGCTTTTAAATAATTCTCCATCCATTAACTTCTAAATTGTAAAATTAACATTATATATAAACATGTTGAGGTCATAAAAGCACGATTTGAATTAGCTAATATTCACCATCAATTGCAATAACAAGTTTGAGTGTTCTAACTGTAAATAAACACACCAAGAATATTAGCAATTAGCAAATTTTCATAAATTGTAATATCAATACAGAGCAAAAAAAGAACTAGAACAACGTGATTGGGTAACCAGTGTGTAAACACCATCTTTGCTAATAAAACACCATAAATTTTGGGAAAATTATCTTGATTTGTTCACGGGTAATTTAGGGAAGACTAATCTAAGGTTTAGGAAAAGAATAAAGAGAAAGGAGAAGACATTAGAAGAATCAGAACTTATGAATATTAATTTTGATTTATATTTTTAATTTTCTTCTGTCGTATTTTCTCATGTGGAGTATTTAATATTATTATAAAAAACAAAGTTAAACAAATGATGGAAAATTTTATGTTACCACACAAAGTACTTGATTTTCTCCTTAAAATTTTTAGACTCAGCCACTCCAAGGGCTAAAAGACACTCTTTAGGCTATGTTTTTGGACTGCAGTATATAGTTCAGTTACCCAGAGCCAATTCCAAAACCCTGGGTCAGACATTTGTTTCTCCAGAACAGAGAAGAGTCACGACCTTCAGCATGGAAATATAAACACAGACCTACTGCATAAGAGTTCAGTGTAATTAACTGCATGAAAGCCCTAAATTATGTCTCATATTACTTCCAGGCAAGCTGCTTCATACATGTGAGACCTGAACATATCTTTTTTTTTTTTATTATTTCCCTTTGTAGGTCAATGCCTCCAGCTATTATTTCAAAGAATCAAAGAAACCTTATCATCTTCTTCTGAGCCACTAAGGTCCACTTCTTAAAATACACTGCAATGAAGTATTCACCTAATAATGTCTTCAGGAGAGAACAAGTGGGGAAGGTTCAAACAAAGAAGCAACAGGGAAGAAAATTCTCGCTGTCCCCCCTACAAAACATGTTCCAGAAAACAAACAAAAATAAAATTAAATTAAAGGGTAATTCGGCGGGAAGATTTCTTCCAATTATGTTTCTTACTCCACTAAATATTGGTACAATCCCAACAGACTGTCAAGTCTAAATTCCAAATGAATCTGGGAAGCAGAAACCAAGTTCTACCCTTCTTGGATGGATGTCTCATTACTAGATTACAGAGGGGATGTTGTGAATTCCTGGAGAATGGTGTTTGATATTTGCTGTCTTTCTGATGAAACAGATTTTGCACATTTCAAAAGGGGTAGCAGTTTCCTGCCCCTACGTGTCACCTTTAAACTACAGGCTGTAGCACACTTTGAGATCTTGGAAACATGCAAAGAAATCATTTTGGTCTTAATAAATGGTCTTCAATGCTATTAAAGAAAAGGTCAACAGCTCATCACAATTCCTTTTTTTTTAAAAAAAAATCATTAATTTTGCAAGCCCATCTTCAGACGTCCACCAAGAATACTTTTCAAACTAAACCTTATTGGAAACCTGGAATGAGTAACTTTCTAGATCCTGTTTGGCTTCATGTAGTACCTGGCTATAAGCTTTCTCAGCTTATAGCACACACAGAGGGAGAACTCTAAGAAAATGGAAAACCTTCATGTAACACAAGTAGCTTCCAGCAGCAGCAAGAGAGATTTTATGGACTTTATAAACTTAGACATCTCAAATACATGAATCATTCTGTATTATGTTCAACTCCTTTATTACATGTAGGTCACAGATTATACCCTCAAAACTAGATTTTGACTGTGATATTTTCCCAGCAATTCATGTACATAAAGCAAAGAGTATCAGATGTTCCTAACTGTGCTGATTCTAGTTAAAGGCTATTTCTTTAAAATATTTTGTAAAGGTGACAGAAGAGCATTTCCAAAGCACATGGTTAAAATAGAATAGTTCCAGTTGGAAGGGACATACAAAGATCATCTTGTCCAAGTGTCTTGTCCACTTCAGGACTGACCAAAAACTGAACCATGATATTACAGGCTTTGTCCAAATACCTTCTCTTAAGGCACTGACAGCTGTGGGACATCAACCACCTCTCTAGGAAGCCTGATCCAGTGTTTGACCACGCTCTCCATAAAGAAACGCTTCCTAATATCCTCCCCTGATACATTCAAGGACTTTCACACCCTCAAGGTGAGGTTGCACCAATGCTAAATACAGCGGGATAATCACCTCTAGTGACTGGCTGTTGTGCTGTGTTTGATGCACCCCAGGATGTGGTTTGCCCTCCTGGCTGCCAGGACACACTGCTGACTCCCACTGAGCCTGTGGCCAAACAGCACCCACAGATCCCTTATCGCAGGGCTGCTCTCTCTCAATTTATAGACAAGACGCCCCTCTCTTAATTTATAGTTGTGACTGGCATTACTCCATCCCAGGTGCAGAATCTGGCATCTGTTCTGGTGGAGTTTCACACCATTGATGATTGCCCAGTGATCCAATCTACATGGATCCTTCTGCAAGGCTGCCTGTGCCTAAGGACAGCAGCATCTCCAAGTTTAGTGTTATCAGCAAGTGAAGATACATGACAATTACAAATCTCCTACATTTTTACTAATCCAGACGCTGCTACTTCTTAGTGCATCAGGTGAATTACCATGGAATTTATAAGGTTTTTTTGATTTGTCCTATTGAAAAATTTTATAAGGCCTTCTCTGAAAGCCAAATATTTTCAAACATAAGCTGCTAAGACAGCTCAATATTTAAAGTATTTTTGGAAAATAATAGATATCCCAGAGCCTGTTTCATGTTTTCTTTCATGCTATGCCTACCCCACTGGTGTTAGTGTGGAATAACCTAAGATCTGCACTAGTACATTATACTTGTAAAGACATAGTTCAGAATACTCATTAGTGGCAATTTGCAGTATATACAATTTTTTACAAGTAGGAATTTGCAGCAAACACAATTACTTCAGAAAACTGAATGAGAACCAAGGGTGGAAACATTCAGATCCAAGCAAGCTGACATAAAATTTAACATTCTCCAAATAAAATCTATGCATGACACAGTGCTTTTAGCATCCCAAAATCTTTCTTATGGACCACTGAAGCTTATACACAGTTTATTGCATATGATATATTCACTTTTTCTCCCTCAAACACTGAAGAAAATTGCCAACAGAGTCAGCAGAATTAATATCAACGTAGATATTTAAAGTTAGCCTATAGACATGACAGTGCTGATTATGTTTAGTTAAGAGATAGTGAACTGTATTCTTCCATGGTGCAAAAAGATAGGTCAGTTAGAGTTCCCTCCTTTTTGAACTGATTCTACGATTTAACGGGCACATGAAACTTCCATTGACAATAATGGGAGTCCTGGGCACACACACACGGAGTGTGTGTGTGTGTGTGTGTGTGTGTGTGTGTAATAAAACCCTGTGGAGATTTTCCCTTATAAACAGCATGAAGCAAATGGAGAATGATACTAATATCAAAGTCATGCACTACAAAACACAGCTAAACCCATTAACCAATGTCAGACTGTGTACCTTGGTCTGAAAGACACCAGACTTGTGTGAATCATGTTTGGGAGACAATAAATCCAATATTTTCACACTGAATTTACATTTTAAAAAGTGGGCT
>NW_010407677.1:60419-77219 GCF_000710305.1 Buceros rhinoceros silvestris | reverse complement strand
TCTGAATTCAAGCATAGCAACCTCTTAATCCCTTTGGATTATGGGTTACAAGAACAGTCCAGATAGCTGTGATCCAAAACGCATGAATTCACAACTACTTTGCTGTGCAAGTATTTGTTAGATTACAAGTGTTTTGAGTAGGGTAGTTGCATAGCCACAAAGCTCTTCTTTTTCTAGATCTAGCCTTTTGGATCTCCAGTATATGCATTAATAGTATTAACTTCACAAGAAAGACTTCGTAATTGCTTCTGCAGGGAAAGGAGCTTAGGCGGCTCTTAACACATGGCTGTTCTCTAAGCTGACTTCCCAATACCTAGATTTATCTGTTGTATTTCAAAAGCAGTTTACAGAGACAAGATGTTAAAGGGCAACACTTCTCACTATACCTTCTTCTAGTTTTCTTCTCTATTCTCATTTTGTTCCCCTTAGATAAGAATGCATTTTAATTTCTCATTCTCTTAATTAACTATTATCATAACTGGAATATTATGAAATAAGTTGAGACTATAGTGTGAAATTTCACATCTCCCCAGCATACAAATTTGACAGTTAGGCAGATCATAAGCACAAGCCTGCATGACAACTGCACAAACACCCCAGACTGAGAACAGTTTCATCCAGAGAACAAAAAGAGGGAAAAAAGTATCATTAAGAAAGGGTGACTATTTGCTGTTCCATCTAGTCATTTTGCTGCGGTTAAAACCCAGTGAATGCAAAACAGGGGTAGCCACCATCTCTTCTTTGCTCCCTTTCTGCTCAACCAACGAAACTCTTTTCTGTTCATCACTCTCTAGACTTACCTCTGCGCTTCTGCTTCAGCCGTTCGAGGTGTATCAGAAACATTCTGAGAGCAGCAAGACAAATGGCTTCTTGTAGTTGTACTTTCCAGGTGCTGAGAGTGGTTGGAGGGGCCTCTTCCCCAGCAGTCTCGCACCTTCTCCTTGGGCCTTGCTTTCAGAAGGCAGAGGCACGTATGGGCAGAAGCAAGGTCTGCTCTGACTACCCCATCACACAGCAGATGGAAGACACCTGCACAGCAGCTAAGAAACAATAAAGAAAAGAAAGATCTCTTTCAGCTGGCATGTGCCGTTACTAAAAGGCTCATGAGGTAGCCATGTATGGCTGGTAAAGAAGAAAATCAAGACATTAGAGACCCGTGAAGAAACAACACTAAAACTCAGTTTCCACTAAAAACAATAAAAACAAACAAAAAAAATCTCTTCATAAGTTGGAATTAAAATTATTTCCTGATTTTTTTCCAGGAATAACAAACGGAAAAGAAAGATGTCATATTTCTTCTGGGACTGACGGTTTTGTTTCCTTCTACGTGAGATTTGTTACAGCTCTTGACAGGTACACTTAGCCAGACCTTTTATCCACAAATAAATGGAAGGAATAATACAGCTACACCTGCTGTGAAAGCGAGGAGGAAAAAGAAGAAAATAACAAGCCTTTTCTTGTCCTCCTTTGGTCAGGCCACAGTAGCCCTCAAGTAATAAAATAGAAACTCTCCCACGAGTTACCCCTAAAGCAAGTCCCAAAGGCTTATTATCACCTGAATGAGGATCCTGTTTAAATCTCTCAGTTGAACTAATTCACAGCACCCGGGGCTTATTTTTCTGTAGAGCAGGGCTAGCAACTCAGCTGTGGTCATTTTAAGCTTATTTCAGGAGCAAAATGACATTTCATGCCCTCAACTTGAATTTAACAAATACATTTGCTGTAAAATTGAAGAAGAGAAGGAAGAGGAGAAGTTTTTTGGAAAAGGTAAAAGTCTGAAAACTTCTAATTTAAAATGGATATAACATGTTCATTTAATTCAGAAAAGATGTCTAAATAAGCTGGAAGTGGAAGTCTTCATCCTTCATAAAATACATGGTTAATGTTGGATAAAAATTTTATTCTCAATTTTTGTCTGGATTTTTGAACAGTGACTTTTTTTGAAGGGGTGGATGTTAAGATCAAAATAAGAATCACTAAGAGGGAAAGGAATCGGATATTACAGAAAGTTGGGGAGGTCAGGGCTGAATTCTTATTATGCTAATACCTGGGTGTATGGCAAAGATTAATTAATTTTCATTGCGCTCTCTGTGAGATTAGGGGATGATAGTATCTCTGCTACACAGCAAAGGAACCAAAGCACAGACTGCAGGGTTATAAAAAAATAAAAGCAAAACACTTTCACCATGGGGAATCTCATGTGATCGATGTAGCACGTGATTTTTCAGAGCACACAGTGTTATGTAGCACTGAGTATGGTTAAAGTCCAGCCTTTAGACGCTAGTTTCTCTAAAAAAACCGATCAATCAGCTCTTGTAAACAGTGTGTTCAGGGCATTCTCATGCTAGAGGATGAATTCAGAGTTAATAGCAGAGGGCTTCACCTTGCTCTTAAAAAAATTAGGGTTGTGTAATTAAGTTGCTGTAACACCTGAGATTATGCAGCACTTAATAAGGCAAATCATTACAAGAACAGCCAGAATCTTCTGCAGATCAAACAGTTTGTGTGTGAATTAAGACTGAGCGGTCTGTTTTTGGTGTCGGCCAACCTTCATTTCCTGATATCTGTGTCTGATGTTAATGATACAGCAGGACCTAATTAGTGAATAATCAAGTGTGTACTAGAGTAATCCTACCTTTCCCCCCCGCTTTTCAACTCAAAACTCACGGTCATTGCCTGCTAATTGCATTGTATGGATTACTTAAATGCCAGCATAAGCTGCATGAAAAAGATAACACTAAACTGGGAGACGAGTGAAACGGATCTGACCTTCTTAGTCAAGGTCACTGATAGTGTAATTATTCTGATAAGCTATGCATAATAATCTAGTGTGCCATCAAGGCACTCAGGCCAAAATAAGTTCAGCAAAAATACATTGAGTTTTCTGGCATACAATCCATGTATAGGTTTTTAAAATGTGTCAGGTTCGAGCTACCCATGCTGATGTGCCTGAACACAGGACTGCGTGCAGGGCTGAGGGTACTAGAAATGATTGTTGCATGCAAGGCTGCCCTAGACATCCCTCCCACCAGACAAGCAAAAGCAGGAGGATCCAGGTCTGAATTTCTCTGCTTTAGGCAGGAACTTTCCTGCTGCCTCCCTCTTACAGAGCTCTGGCAGGCTGGGGATGTGAGCAGTACAGCAGAGCTGCCTCAGGCTCTGCTGCAGAAGAGCCCAGTGTCGGTGTACAAGATCTGGGCAGCGCTAACTCCCCAGAGAGGATACACCAGTAGCAGGACCAAGCTTCAGCTGCTGTGCTACTTCTCAGACTGGGGCTGAAGCTGAGGAGACGCCTTGGCAGGCCCCACCAGAAATCTTGGCCAAATCAAACACCTTGCCTTTCACGGACTCTCACATACTCCCACCAGCTCTAGTGCAAACTGCAGCCAAAATAAAAGACCTAAAGAGGAATAGCCTGCTCTGTGCAACTGGCATATGTTCGCAGAATCAGATTAAACGAACCCACGTGGGCTTATTGTCGAGTGTAAAGTTCAGAGGGAATTGATCTCACTTCCCCAACAAACAGTGGGTTGAAAGAAAGCCCAGCCCTCATAATAATCCTTGAATTCAAAAAAGCCTTAATCTTTATTCACAAGGAAATCACTTATGCATGCACAGCTGATAGGACAAAATGTGAAGTTTCATTGAACTTCAGGTTGGCTGCACTTTTTTCTTTTTCATTCCTTAGGCTCTACAAATAAATTTCAAAGTATCAAGGAAAAACATGGTCATGTCATGCAGGTTCCTATAAAATCAAGGCAAGGATTTTCAGCACGTAGAAAACACACCCAGCCTGTGGCGAAGACACTTCAAGCTGCATAATGTGAAATACCACAATGCTTCCAAGGACCTGTATTTAACACGTGACCAACCACCATCGACTGTTCTGTGTGAGTGACAGGAAATTATGTACCCACCGCCCTGAGACGGGTATCCCCGTCGAACAAAAGCAGCTGGTGAAAGGGCCGGGAAGCTAGTGGAAACGCAGCCGGCCAGCACGCGAAAGGCTGCAGAAAGAGGCAGCCCTCCGAGGGCGTGCAGAGCCTCCTGCCAGAGCTGGGAACAGACCCGTGCCTGCGTGGAGGAACTGGGCTGCAAAGAAGTAATTCCGTAGTGTTGAGATTAAACGAAAATAAGTTGATTCCAGTGAACAAAAGCAGTGATTCATGTTCCTAAACCTAAGATCAGATGTTCTTTAGGCTCCCTTTTATGATGCAGTGTTGGCAGAATATGTGTTTATTTGGTAGGAGCTATGTCTTTCTAGCCTCTGATTGAAATATAGAACTTCCCACTGCAGATACCAAAATTATCTGCTGTCTGTGACCTGTTCTGTGTATTTGCTGTGCAGTAATATGGTGTCACCTGCTCAGTAGCCTCCGGGCTGGGCTAAGTATTTGTGCTGCCACACTTACTCTTCTGATCATCAGGTCTTCTTCACTTTCGTTTCTTTGTTAACAAGAGTAACACAGCTCGAAGTAAAGCAAGAGATTTAAATGAATCAATCATGAAAATCATCGACCTCCAGGACTCCCATTCTTGGAAGACCCCGGCCTCCTCGTGCCCAGGTCTGTGATGCCCGGAGGCAGAGCAGCGACTCTTTCACAGCCACCCCCTTGCCGTGGGGAAGGAGCTTGCGTGCCCTTGTGAGGTTGAGAGCTGTGCTGGTGGTGGCATGTGCCTCCGGTGGGGTCTCCCAAGCCAGACAGGTCTCAGCTGAAGGGTCAGACACAGTGTGTCCACGGGCAGGATGGGCTCACTAGCCTTCGGGCACCATCCTAGGAGAAGGACAACTCTGACTCCAAACCCGGGCAGATGGAGCTCGTTTAGCCTTGTAAGGCTCCATCTGAGAGAAGGACACTCTAACCAAACCTACGACCCGAGGACATTGCTGTCACTGTCCAAGCTCACCAGGCCCTGGCAGATGAACCTCAGGTGGGCCCAGTTCCACGCACGCTGGTGCCTCACCTAAAAAATCCACTGCGCAGGCTTGAAGGGTTTACTCCATCGGTGTGCTTGCAGTAAGCGTGGGGAAAACCCTTCCCAGATCTTCGTTCACGAAGCCAAGCCATGATGATGATGATGATGATGAAAAATCATCACACTGTACTGGAGTGGTTTTTCCTCTGTGCCTTTGCATTTATTTCATGATTTTACCAGCAAAGTCTACAGTTGCTCGTGGTGCTTGCACACGTCCGCAGAAGTGCAAAAGCTGCATGAAATAAGCAAGCTGATGGACAGACATTCATAATGGAGGATTACAGACAAGATAGCTCCCTATTCCAGCATAGTTCCTAAACAATATTTTTCTTCTGTTACAGATGTTTTTGCTCTTTGTGAAACTGAGGCTGGTTTAGAGTTGAGATTCAATAGCTCGCGCATAGCAGAGGAGCAACATTTCTGTCTTATTCCAAGATCCAGTTCACCGTGAGTCTAAGGCAAGGAAAGTCCAACAAGCGCTGTGAAACAATGAGATTTGGGAAAATAATCTCACCGACCATTTAATTTTCACTTAACTGCAGTCCCCAAAGACGAGCTAGAACAAGACAGTTTTTTCCTTCATGACCCAGCTACTTTAATCCTTGGCTACAGTCTTACCAGCTATTCTTTTCAAGCCTACGAATTTTGTTCTTTGTCTCTGAAATAAAATATTATCTCATCTGATTCCACACAGGTACACCCTTTCTTCTTGATTTCAGGTCAAGGAAGGTGCTAACTACACTCTACACAATAGAATTCTCTGAATTGCTGTGTAAGCTGCTAAGAAAATTAATGTATTCAAGTCTCTGCAAACCCCCTTCTTCCTTAATCCTCATTTCAGGGATGGCAAATCTTCTTTTCCTTGGGGACTCTACCGCTCCCCTGGAACGCATACCTATAATTACATTTTGCTGTACATAATCCAAGACATCCAGTGTCATACATGTGACAACACAGAAAATGGCTTCGCATCCAGGAAGGCAGTTAAGCTGAAGGGAGGCTGTTAGGAATACAAAGATTGACTGTGTGGTGTTTCCTGCATTTTGAAAGATTTGAGGATCACAGGTAAAAAACAAAGCAAAAAATCTGAAATGTTTTGGATTTCACTAGTTTCACATAGTTACGTGAACTTGGTAATGGAAAAAAAGCAGCAAAAAAGAATTCCAATTTACTGGGACACCTGGCTTAAACATTTATTCAATTTCTTTCTTGATTTCTACGAACCACTTTCATCCTGTTTTGCTTCTCAGACAGAAAGCTTTCCCTGAAAAAGAAATGCCGTTTGCTCTGTGTCTGTACAGCGTACTTCACAAGCTCCACAGCAGCTGGGATCTTACAGTGCTGTGGAAAAAAATCAGTTAAACACTGTTAGTTTAACAGGGAAAGCACACTCTGCAGGCTTTCATGCTGCAATCATCCACCGGGACTAATCTGAACGTATGGAGAAACAAACGGGTTCTGAGGACTGCAGTAGTAATCAAAGGCATCGGCTGGGTTGGACAGGAAATCAAAAGCAGCAATGCACATTACACGATGGACCACAGTCCACGCAGGCTGAAAATAATGTGTGGAAGTGGCTTTGTCAGCTGCTAAGATGATGAAAAACTGCTGTCCCAGATGAAATAACATTTCTGGAGTATCACTCAAGAATAAGCAGCATCTGGATTTACATTGTCATTTGGCTCATCCTAAATCCTCCTCCAAGCAAATTCGGGGTGCCTTGATGTTTTTGAGAGCATACCTTGATGTTTTTGAGAGCATACCTTTATGTTTTTGAGAGTGTACCTTGCTCTGCCTTGCAATAATTAGGTAATTACTGTGCACGGTCATCTGAACATCCTCCTCTTTGGAGGTGCTGTGAGCTGGACAGACAGAAAAATCAAGACATTCCTGATTATTAATAATTTTCAAGAGCATTAGCCAAAATGCTTTTAAAAGCAAATCCATGTTACAAGCACGTTAGCAGTGCCAGGCGTTTTCAGAGCTGCTGCGGTCCTATATGCCACTAAAACGTTGGAAGGGAGGACTCTGTTTTACTGTCCGTTGCTGTATTTCTGTGCTAGATAATTAAGCAAGAAATTTCCTTTTTTCCCCTGTCTTTCCTAAATTAGACTCTGCTCACATTAACCTGCTCCATGTGGTCATTCCCTGAGTTATATTTCATATGCAGGATAATAAGATGGGATTTATCGTAGACATCCACAATTCCAGATGCGGCTGCATGGTCGTGAGTTGAAAAAGTCAACTGCCTTCTCTGCCGCCACTTCATTCCTGTGTCAGATAATACTTCTGAGTAGCCAAGCAATTTGCCAGTGCAGTCTGACAGAGGGCACGGAAGAATGCGCTCCATAAATGCCAAGTTTATAAAACCGGTGGTTTTCTCTGATGAAAAACCTGTAAACTTATTTTTAGCTATGGTGAAGCAAATATAGTGCAAGTGAACAAGAGGTATGGATGGAAGGATTACAAATTTCTCAGTTCCAAACAAACTATCTCATTTAGACAAGTCTTTCTTCTCTATTCATCTCTCCTTTTCTTTCTTGCAATTATTTTGCTCACAATGAATATATGTTCTGTCTGCTACAGAATAATGAAGAAGAACAGCTGTGTGTCTGTGTTTGCACTGCAACTGAAGAAAAAGGCAGATAGGCTTTTGAATTGTGCACTTCTGCTATGAGTGGTGGGTTTCAGGCATTTACCCCAGTGGATGTCAAAAACACTACAGTGATTAAATATTATCTTGTCACATCTGGTTACAAGCAATGCATAACTCTTAAAAGATCTGTGTCACGATAGCTTGTGAGTTACCCATCTACACTAGCGAGATACAGTAACTTACATAAGACTAAGACCCTAAGACCCACTCTGCTGGAGGCAGAAAGACAAGGAGAGGTGTGGGAGTTGTTAGGGATAGGTCTGAGAAGAAATCTTATATTTGCAGAGGTCCCTCTTGCCTGTCCAGTGCATTGTTCCAGCTAGTGTGCAAGTAGGGCTTTAAAAAGAGTGACTGAATGGGAAAAAAATAACCGCAGAGAAGATTAAGCAACTAATGATCTTGTTATAAGCGGTATGCACCACGCCATGGTGTATGGTAGCCTCCAGAACGAATTAAGAGAGCAAGACACGTTTCTGATAAGAGATAACAGAGTGGGAGCTCTGAGTTAAGATCTTTCATCTTTCGTACAGACAGTTTCTCCAAAACTCTTTTTTTTCTTTTCTATGGAGTAGATACAATAAGATTTTCTCTATATGATTGAGGTCTATTGACAAGACTATACAAAACAAAATTATTGTCTGATCCTCATGGATGTGATATGCTGAAGAGCATACTTCATTATAAAACTGAATTTGCAGGGAATGGGTCCTGGAAGTGTATTCCCCGTGACAGTAGTTGTCCTTAATGAGCTGTCTGCATGTTCTGGAGTACCCTACCAAGCATGGTACTCCGTGACCGATGAATACAAGCGTTACAGAATCACCAGCTTCACAGTGTTTTCAAGTTCAGGCAGGGGGCTATTATTTATTCAGTGCATCTTTTCTTTGCAGCATCCTTGCACCGAGGAGGCGAGTGGGCAGTTGTTGTAGTGAAAATAAGAGAACTCCAGGGCTGCTGAGTTTTTAAGTGTCTCTGGATTGTATTTCCAGCTGTCAATATGGAAACAATTGAAAGAGTATGGCAGGGAGAAGGTTATCGTGTTTCCTATGTCTTTTTCCATGTGTACGGATTACAAAGAAAACACTGGCTGACTCCTTGCTCTCTGCAATTTGCATACACAGATCAGATCAATCTGTCCTGGCCATGCCCTCCTGGGAATGGGCTTCTGGAATGAGATGCCAACTAGAAAATCAATGTAGCATCCTTACATCAGTTTAAGCATCCAGTCTTTGTTTGTTTACTATTAATCTCAACCTCCAAGTTAATTTTTTATGCATATTTGTCAAAGCCCCTTACAGTCTTCTCTCATCCAAAGCTACAATCCAACAGGTTTGTGAAGGCGGACTCCTGTGCCTGAAGAGCTTGGGTCTGTATGGAGGGATGGCATGGGCTGGAGCTGAGGACGATAAGCTGCTGCATTATTTACGTGTATAGCACCTTGCACATGTTCTGGATTTTCAGGGTCTTGCCACAGAAAAGTACTAACGAACAAAAAAAAATACAGCAGAAAATAGCAGAAGTGCTTTCGTACTTGGTTTTTAGCCAGTAATTTGTCCAAGAGTAGCAAACTCTCTGGATAAACACAACACTCAGAAATCTTTGCCAGTGACATGTATTTAAACAGAAGAGTCTGACACAGACCCAGCTGATAAGAGCTGTATGCTTGCAGGTTTTTCTCCCATTTCAGTTGTGGGGGGTTGTCTTACTTTGCTCTTTTGTGATTTGTTCTTCTTCAGCTACCAATTTTAGAGATTAGGAGGTTTTAACGTGATGAGGGCTCTATGGAAATAAGCAACAGAATTGCTTAATCCATTTCTTTTGGGACTGCTCTTGTGTTTTGACTCTAATCCTGCTGTTTTGGTCACGTAAATAGAGGTTATGTGAAAGAATTCAGAAGACGTTAAGCTACAGAATTCCCTCCCTCTTGTGAGCACAGACTGAGAGCACCTTGGCTGGAAATCTTTCAGATGTAGGAGATCAGGGGAGGGTAAATGAGATTTTTTTTGAGTGGAGTAGACTGGGCTCCTTTTTTGGATTCCAGCCTGATGTCTCAGATTAAGAGCAAAGAATTAGCAGCAGTGAAAGGAGGGATCTGCGGGGGGCTTTAGCAGCTACAGTTCTCCACCACGTGTATTATGCAGCACTTGTCACCAGTGTTCAGTAAAAACATATTGGAAGACAAAAACTCAACTACGCATTTATTGGAAAGGGCATGTGAAGAATGTGGTTGCTGGTGTGGTGGCAAAGCTGAAGGAAGGGCGCAGGCTTTCCAGCTGTGGCTCCATCAGCAGCAAAGCTAACAAGACCTTAACGTCATGTTGAAACTAATGTCAATTTTGCCATTTACTTGAACGAGAAGCAGGCTTTTCACAGAAGAAACTTGCGCAGCAACATGTAATGTGCCACCAAACACGGCATGCCAAAAATAGTGGCAGGATACTGAAATATTGGGGAATTTTTTCTTTCTTTCCTCCAGAATAAACACATCTCTTCTGTAACCTCATCTTTGCAGTTATTTGTGAACTCATTACAGCAGTAAAAATGAGTTGAGCTCACATTTTGTCAAGAGCAGAAGCAGCTTACTCCCGAGGCTGATGTACTCTGCACCTCTGTAAGGGGAGATAGGGTGAAGGGTGAGAGAGGTCTGCAGAAGAATGTATCCAGGTGCACCTCATATCTGCTCCGCACTTTCAGAGCTGCCCAAAGAAAGGGAAAGAAACACCGTATCACAAATGGCTGTGTAAAAACATGCATGTACCATTGATTCACAGAGAGCTGAAAGGAAGAGACACGCGGTGAGAGAGGTCTGCAGAAGAATGTATCCAGGTGCACCTCATATCTGCTCCGCACTTTCAGAGCTGCCCAAAGAAAGGGAAAGAAACACCGTATCACAAATGGCTGTGTAAAAACATGCATGTACCATTGATTCACAGAGAGCTGAAAGGAAGAGACAGAGCAGAAAATAACCAGCAGTGGATTGGAGAAGGTGGAGAAAGGGAAAGATGCTAACAGAGCTAAGGGTGGTAATAAAAGCCTGTTTAATGGAATGAGAATAAAAGAAGAACCAGGGAAAAACAGGTCCACTGATAAATGAGGGGGATAATCAAATTAACAAGAATTCTATAATGGTAGGGTTAATGAACTGTTATCTTGTATTAGTCACCCAGAAGAGAAGAAAGGTGAAGAGGTACGAGGGATTATGCGTTAATGAAGACCTAGATAATAGGGAAGAAGCAGTTGACTGAAGCAATGCAATAATATTGTGGAATTTATAGGAGGAAATTTTAGTTAAGAGATGGAAATAATAAAAGTGCTTTGAAATCTCCACCTCCATCATTGTTCAAATTCAAGCTACGAAGCCAAGAAAAATTGCTGCCATGAGAGGGCCTGATCCAAGGGCCGATGGAGATAACAGTGTCCGTTAACAGTGAGACAGAGTTTCCTTGCCCTCAGCGTGTTTGGATTCAGACCTGAGCAAGCGAGCAGGTCATACGGGGTGCTCAGTCCTGCAAGGTGGAGACTCCCCTGGACTGCGTCCAGAAAAGTACTTCAGTAGGCAGTAAAATTTTAAGTACAAAAGTTGTTTTCTTATCTGCCATGTGACTCTGAAGTTGCTTGTGGTTGAGCAGGTGCTTTGCTCAGCCTGGGCCTGACCACTCTGCAGTTTTCAGGACTGACCCCGTGTGAATTTGGTATTTCCACTTTCCTAAGCTTTGTAGTACGAACGTGCTGGTAGCTGATGCAAGGGAGCTGCCGTGTTCTGCAATACGCCTTTCCCAAAAGGGAAGGAGTGAACTAGATCCATGAAGATTTTGTGACAAGAGAAGAATTCAAATGAGGGTTATTTGCTTTGCAGAGGATTCATCCTCCTACCCCCCACCCCCACCCCATATCTGTAGCAGAAGCCATCATCTTTTGATCAAGGTAAAATGTAGTAAAAAAAGGAGTGACGGGTAATTGGTTCTTTTAGTAATACTCTGCAGAAAAGCTGGAGTTCTTGACGCATATTATAAATGAACACTGGAACTGTGGGTTCTGTGGACGTGAGTTTTTACCTGTGTTAAAAAGAAAATGTTTTTGCTGTTTTTAGTGATCTTCATACAAAAGGATTTCTGCATTCAAATTACAAATCCACAAAAGAGAGAAGAGTGGGAACTACAAGCGTGCTTTCTAGCTTGGTGCTTGTTTTGTATGTGGAATTGACAGATGGATTTGTGATTGCTAATTAGGAAGGGGACAATTCCTTAGGTAGGAAGACGTTTCTATTCAAATTCACGTATTTCCACATTAAAAGAGGATTATAAAGTTATTAACCTTTTTATGTTCCAGTTAGCAGTCATATTTCCTAGCATCTCAACATTTAAATGTAAAAGATTTTTAGGTACAGTCTGGAAAATAATTAGTATAAAGAGTTTTTCTTTTATGAGCTGTATTAAAAAGAAGGCAGACAGACATTCTGCTGTCAGCAAGAGGCAATTCAAATCATCATGCTTATAGTCCTTTTAATCCATTGTGTGTTTACAGAGGAGAAAGCGCACGTAGGCACCTACAGGTCCCCAGCAGAGCAAGGCTGCTAAAACTGGAGGGTGGTTTTCTGTCTATGGATTTTGACTTTTCCTAAAATGTGGATTTTCCTGTAATGGATTAAAGCTGTTCTTGGTGGGAAGACTGTAGGGAGCTCCTGGGGAAGCAGAGCTGCAGCTAGCTATGAACATTTCAAGGGGTGCCGTGCAGCTGCTGGCACTGCTGGCTGGCAGTTGGCAGGTTCCTTCCCTCTGCCTGTCACCCTTGGTCAGAAGGGGAGCTGGAGACAAACTCTCTTTTCTCCAGCAGATCAACTCTCTGGTTGTGCCGTATGATTTCCTTTTGCTACACAAGTTTATCTGGAAGGCCTTGGATTTGTGCCTAGAAGTCCCTGGCTCTGTCACCATGCTGTGGAGCTGCTTTCATACCAGACCCCTGACATATCTCCAGCGAGGAGGAACTACATGTGGAACACAGTCAAATAATGCCAGTCCTGCAAGCCTGATTTCATCCTTTTTCAGCTCTTCCTTCATTTCAGGCAACTCATCAGTGAGATGATGATCTTGCTTCCTGCTTTCAGTTACTGTGACAGAACTTCAAGCAGTAATCAGATCCACTAAGGACATGTGCTAAGTCTTCCACTAGACTTGGAGGAACATTTTAGTTTGTGCTTACTAGGCTGAGGAACAAACCCATTCAAGAGGCAGCCATGCTGCAAAGCAGAAAAACTCAAGCGATTTCATCAAATGCCAGAGAGCTTTGCCATTTTTCTGAGTAGTAGGATGCGTTGGAGTCAGATTGCATCCTACCAGAAGTCTCAGACTGGTTTACTGTCAGCTTTATGTGAAGTATGACCGTTCTGGGATTGGACAGATGGATAAAAGGTACCTAGTTATTCATCTGAGCCTTTTTAAAAAATCACTTAGTGATTTCACTCTGTTCACATGTGTCACAAATGTTACAGCACAAACTTATTTCTTACCAGACTAAGAGAAGCAGGCTCGTTTGAGTAGTGTATCAAACGAATGACTGCTCTTCAAAAACCTGATCATCTAAGGAGCTGTTCCTCTCTGCCCAGCGTGCCTTTCATTTTTAAAACAGTGTCCTGATAAAATGATTGTATTGTTTCTCTATATGAAACACCAATTCATTTCAACCGACCTGTCGTCTTTTTTTTTTTTTGTCAGAGGTGCTGTCAAATGAAATTTCAGAACTTACTTTCCTTACTAAAGGGGGAAAAACTTTCACTAATACGTTATCAGTCTTACCTGAACAGAAAGTAAGGCATCACTGGACATTTTAAAAATAAAATTTAAAGACGATTTGTGTGTTAGTCTCTTTTCAGTATGATTAATAATCCACTCACCTAAGTTTCTAAAATTACTTGTATCTAATTATTCAATAAAACTTTCTATTTAAATCTTCTTTTTCTATTCCCCCAGAAGACGCTTGTCGTTTTTGTCGTAGGCCTGGCTTGATGGTACTGTGCTGTTACACATACCAGCACGTTCCTGGACTCCAGACTCAGCAGGTGAGACTTTCAGATAACGGGGCAATAGGAATGAGATGAACACATTGCCTGCACTCATAAAACCCATTCTTTAAAATTTTGATATTTTTTACCTGTGATACAGGACACAACTTGTTCTAACACACCATAAAGACTGAGCATGGGCATTTAAGTGCTGATGAAGAAAGTTTCTAGTAGTTAATTTCAAAGGTAAAAGTTTTCAAAGGAATGATGGATGCATCCACTATAACTCCCATCTCTGCGTTTGAAAGTCCCAACATCCAGGCATCACTTACTGGCCTAATTCTAAACTGTTTGAGCCCTCCTGCTTTCAAATATATTCAGTATATTCAAACTTATTCAGTATATTCAATATTCTGTTTCTACTTGGAAGTAGAGAAACCAGAAGTTTAAGCAGTATTCCTAATAAAGAAAAAGACAGTATGTATTATATAAAACTTGTTTTCCCTCTTGCTCACGATAATTATTCTTATGCAGCTAATTACGGTAATCTCGGTTGGGTATTTTACGATTTCAGAATTTTTGAAGGAGTCCTAAATGCAAGAGTAGACAATACAAAGGCAAGACCTCTGTGGAGAGACACTAATAAAACAATTTGTGTAAAATATCACCTAGCGACTGTATTGATCATAGACGATCATCTTCATCAAAGGTGAAAGAATGCCAATACCAGTTAAATACAAAGAATGATTGCTAGGAGGTGCGGCGTGCTCATATATATTGCATAAACGTATAAATTAAGAGGTCTGGAGATTTTATACGAGGAGGATAATAAATGCAGAACAGTGGTACCAAGCATTTCTAAAAGTGCCTGCCGTAAGAACGGTGGCACTGTGGTACTGCACTGAGCGTGGTTTCTGAGCCCCCGGGAAAGAGAAAAAGCAGAGCTGTGATCATAACGTAACAAAAAGAAACTAGAGCATCAGGGAAATGTAGTTACAGGCCAAGATGAGGGGACACACTCTTGTTTACAGGTCTTGCACAAAAGTGGCAGGAATGGATGTATAATACAAGATCTGTTCTGCTGCTGTCTTGCTACAAGTCTGAACCAGACCTGGCAAAAGGATGAAAAAATTATTTGGCAAAGGCTTCAAGTAATTCAAAATCTGTCTTGACTTCAGTATGAGTTACAATGAAACATGGTGATTTTGAACTCCCTAGGAAAAAAATATTCTGGGAAGAAAATTATTTTACTTGGAAGCTCTTTTCTTGAATAAAGAAAACATTCCATTGTGAAAATATTAGAAGACATCATAAAAAAGAATTGAAAACTGGGAGTCATTGCAGTTATAAGAAATTCATTTCACAATGTCAAAATGGCATCAAGCTTTGATCTTTTTAGCATCAGTATCGGAGAACAGAAGGGTTGCAGAGACTGGGAAAGGGAGAGAGCATCTCTTCTCTAGAGGAGGATCGTACCACCAGGAATAAGAGGATTAGGGACTTTCTGATCATGCCAGCTGAAGTGGGCGCTTCTTACTTGGAAGTCCAGGGTTGCAGTATAAAAATATTACCAGACAAGCTCTATTTCTCTCCTTCAAGCATCTCTCCCTACCCCCTCCCCCAGTCGCAGTTTAGCATGCATGTTGGGCTGCTTTCCCTCACGTGCTCTCATTAACCAGATCTTTGGTTCATGCTTGCATCTCTCAGTATAGTTGCTGTCACCAATAATATATTCTCTTTGATTTCCTTCCTTCCTTTCTTCCCTCCATGGTCCTCCAGAAGACATCAGGAAATTTGCATGTCTGTCTTAGCAGTGCACAATACAGGAACGGTGAAGATAACTCATGCTACGTGCCACTGGGAATGGCATTGCAGACAAGTTTTGTTTGAGATGTCAGCAGGCATGCCCTGCATAGCTCCTTCGGCAAAGCACTGGCCCCCAGCCAGCCAGAGTCCTCTTGTGATTATCGCCAATCAGTTAGGATGCTCAGAGCAATCTCTGTGCACTTTTAGTGAAATGGGAGAGATCCGTACTCCTCCAGTCCACCCTGCTCCCGTCCCCCTCTGAAAAGTTGTACAAGAAAATAGGTTTTTTAAAAACAAGTATTCGAACAGACAAAAAGTGCTGGAAGTGTTAACATCTGTATCACACTTGTGATGGTACGCTTCATGTCAAAAGTGGTTTCAGGCATGCCTGTATTATTCTACACAAGAAACTTGTTACTTGGAAAGCTGGTCTTTAGTCCCTTTTGGATTCCTTCTTTCTCCAAGGGAAAACAGGTGGTTTCATTTCAACACTTAGTTTTAAAATGCTACATGAGTGAGTGTTTTATCTTGATACATGATTTGCTTTGGAAAACTTTCTAGACTTCAGTGACTTCATCCAAGGTTCTACTCAGTCTGACATCATACCGTAAAGCATTTAGTCACTGTGGGACAATCGCAGGTGTGACTGAAATTAAGCTTATGCTTCAGGTTTTTTGTGTGTAAGCTGGTGACAGAGCACAGAGAACCTCCAAAGATGAAAGCCACATTATCAATGTTCAGTCTGTAACAGATGTTGCTTCTTAGATTATTCAGTAAAACAACAGACTTAGCTGCTTTGTTTCTCTGGTGTTTGCTGGTGAATTTTTAAAATAAAGATGACTAGAAGGATGTCACTGTACTTCTAAGACTGATATTAATATAAAGGATTGCTTGTCAGCAGGAGGGAGCAATGAGTCACAAATGGTGTGACAATGGGGAAAACACGTCAGCTTTATAGCGAGAGGATTAAATCTGAGGTGTGACAGTCTTTGCCGTTCAGAAGGATTTTATAGCAGGTGCAACTCAGATTAAAAACACAATCTTATAAGAAAATTAAAGCCAAAACATGTGGTTAATACAACCTTGAGCTCACATGCAGATATCCAGCATTCAAAAGGTAAAAATTAATTGTAGATAAATACAGTTGAGTTCAGGCAAGAGTACAATGTGATTATATCAACTCCTAAAGAACAGCAAAAAGAGAACTTCTTTCTGATCACAAGCAATTAGCAGCTGGCTGACATCCCACAGCAGGAAGATCGACATCCTTTTTCCACATTTTATTCTAATGAGTGTGACTGTGGAAATAACGTTATTATTTATGTAGGCCCCTGTCCAAGACAGCACTTAATCTTATCAGCAG
>NW_010407677.1:51955-60329 GCF_000710305.1 Buceros rhinoceros silvestris | reverse complement strand
GGAATTTTAACCCCAACATACGGCCGAGGGAAGTAGGTTAGTAAGATTAAAGAGTGATTAGTTCCTCACAGCCACTGTTCAAGAAAGTGTGTGTGCAAAGAGCACTTCACTGAGTAGGTCTTGGAGACATCCAGCCCAAGCTTTCTTGCTGGCTTCCTCCTGGGAGGGGTGAAGGAGCAGCTTCCCCGGGACACTGAAGGCTCTTGGGAGTGGCTGGAGTAGAAATAACACTAAAACAGCGCTGGCCAAAGCAGCAGGCAGCACGGTACTACTTTCTAATGCCTCTCCCTTTGCTTGCCCTGCACAGTCTGGGTTGGTCATACCGAGAGCTGTTTCAGTGCCTCAAGAAGTTGTAGCTCAGGCTGCCCAGACTTTACATCTTCTGGCTCATCCTGTGGAGGCCGTGCCACAATGTAAAGAAATCACAAAGGAAATACGATTAGGTGCTTACACTTTGGATGTGTAGTATATTTATTGATCTGAAAGGGAAACCTGGTGGGAAGCAAGTGAGAAATCCAAGTGAAGGCACCCGCTACAAAACTCTCATAGAGGGGTTGGGGTATTTTTGGTGAAAGGCTATTTGGTCAAAGCTCAGTTTTCCCTTCTGTGTGTCAGTATCTCCTGCAGTGCAACATCTACCTGTAGCTTCAAACGTTATCTTTGCTTTGATAGCTGCACCTTCCAAGCTGCGCTATGGGCTTCTTAATTTTTCACTAGAATTGTAATCCTCCATATCCACTGTTCTATTTACTGCATGGCTACCTTTGCCCGACCATCGGGTCCAGCTGAAACAGTATGAGAAAAGCTGTACTCATTATCTCCTTATGCTTTCTTTTTAATATCCTCTTTTCCTAAATGTCTTTTGTAACAGTAGTATTACATTTTCACAAGACTTTTAAAGTCCTTAATTTTGCCTTGGAAAATTCTTAGCTTTTTTTTTTAAGGTTTCAAGCTACTGTTTTGCTTTTTATGCAAAGAAGAAACAAAATTAATGCAAATAGAGGGAAAGTCTTAAACTAATCACGTGTCTTGCTACTTCAGCCTTCTGATACAACTCTGCTGTACTACTCAGAGTCTTTCGTCTGCTTTACGAACACTCATGATTATTTTGGAACAGTTTAGAGAGTTGCTGCCCAATTACTTTATTGCAATATCCCACCTAAGCAGCTTTTCTAGGCTGTGTGAAGGCTTTGAATCCACTTAGAAAAGTTAGCCAGGTTATTCTGAAAAGCCTGAAGTGGTGATTTAATTTAAATTTGCCTTGAAACGGGCTAAGAACCCTGACTCCATCAGGACACACTGCCTCCAGGAAGGCTGGCAGCACAGCCCGGCAGAACAGGCTTCAGCTTAGATACACCGTCACAGAAAGACAAGTAAAATTACCTTAATGAATCCATCAATACTCCCATTCACAGACCCACCCTGAAATGGCTTTCTACTGCCATCTTTGTTCCTTCTGTCATCACGGACTCTCTGTTCTATATGTTGTCATATTGCACGCTGAACACATCTCAAGCCGAACATTTTATCTCAAGCCAAGGAATCACACAGTTATGTCCAGGTCAAAGCAATATCTCCAAATGTAATTACAAACCCATAAAAGCCCAAGGCACACACGCAAGTCCATAATGCAGTATTCATCACCACAATAACTAATTTAGAGCTGCCTGTTGATTCCACCTTTTTTCCATTAAAATACACTGAAACATTCATCTTTTCATTTTCCCTTCTAGATATCTGTGAAATCCGTAGGCCTGCCCTGGGCCGGTGCCTTCCACGTCACTGGCGTACAAGCAGAAGATCGCATTTGTGGCGTCCTGAGTAGTCCATGTGCATTACTCATGGCTGATGTTAGCTGAAGGCAAGCCAGGTTTTAAAATATGCATACAGTGATACTACTTCCTGCAGACCAAATATTACTTCAGGCCTTAAAGAAACAGTATATCAGGCAGGTTGATAGGAAAAATCCAGTCAGCCAAGTTTGGTGGCTGAAGCATTGTGACATTATCTATTTTGCTCATCCCCCTATTTTTTTTCTTCCAACAATTATGGCGTGTTATCTTTTATGCCCAAGAGTTGAATGGTGTGTGCTGTTCCGTGCTCTGAAAAGGCTAAATTGCCATTTTAAAATCAGTGGTGTAAGCACCTTTACATTCCCGTCACCTTGAGAACGGCTGAAGGTGCACATAAGCCTTGGCACACCTTCCCATATCCTTGCGGCATCTTACAACAAATGTTCCTGACACAGAAAGAGCCAAAGTCACATGCTGTAATTGCTCAAAGAACACGACAAGGTGTGCCAATAAGTTGGCGTTTGTCAGAGCAATCCAGCCCAGCCCACCGTGTTACTCAATGCACTCAGCCCCCTATAAAACCCCTGTGGAGACAGTACAGGGTTAAAGAGGACCCTGTGCAGAGGCAAGTTTAACTTCAGGAAAATCCTGATTCAGTCCCCTATAAGCAGAGTTTGGCCTGGAATCAAAACCACCACAGCACAGATTCTCCCCTAACCGCCTCGCTGACCAAGATGCTTTGCAACACAGACTAATGCCACCTGCACCTTTCCTGGCAGAAAAGTTATCAACCCAGCTTTGATAGTCATTACTGCTGATGTAATAAGCATGAACACCCCAAAGCGATTTTTCTGTCTCAAACTCAATTTGCAACATGATCTGTAAAGCTCACAAAGCTCCTTGTCTTCCCTATGGCAAATTGAGCTCCCACTGGATTTCTGGCATTTTCTTTCCTCTGCTTCAAAGAAGCAACGGGGTCTATCTCCAACCCGGATTCTTTGTATAGAGCTCCTCATCTCTGCCAGACTCCAGCTCTCCCCTTCACTTGGTTAAAGTCCCCTTGAGCCCAGGCTGGTGGACAGTGGGGGAAGCCCTGTTCCAAGCTGAATTATCTTCCTTCCTTCTAGGATCTTCAGAAGCACACGGGAAAGGGATCCCCACAAGAGCTTGTATTTGAAAATTCTTGCGTACACTGTCCCAAGTGATTGACCCGGGTGATTTTAAAACACAAAGGTGGTGCTGAAGAGGTAGCAGAGCCTTGTGAAGGCAGATTTCTGGTTTCACCCCTGGTAGCCATTGTGGTCCACAGAGCAAGGGTTTAATTCAAACCACAAATATGAGCTACTATAGGCTGGGCTAAAGTGACAGTGGTGATTTTGTAAGATACCTCTCCACCCTAAGTATTAGTCAGCAAAATTGTGGGATACACACAGCACAGGACTAAGAATATTTTGGGTCTTACTCTGAAAGTTGCTGAATAAAATGTGTACAGTACTTCTGTTCATTTTTTATTTATTTCAGATGCATTTTATTTTGCTGAGAACATGTTTTACTATTAATACATTTATTGAGGATTCTAAAAAATTAAAAACCTCAGTGCTCAGATTCTTAAAAAAATCTCATATTGATCCAGGTGTGGCAAACATTGTAAGGAGGATTAATTTTAAATTATGCAGCACAGAATCAACTTGGAAATTTCAAAGCACATTATGAGATGCTTTGAAAACATTTCAATCAACCTCCACATGTCTCAAAAATCCCTTCATTCTGATTTTGCATAAGTAATCTTCCCCTGTCTTTACTGATGCTGCAAGAACTACCGACAAGGTGCTAATGAGGATTTTTTGTCAGTGTGTGCACGAGTAGGGACATATCTCTTAACAAGAAATTTGACTAATCTGACAAGGTCAGTTCTATATAAACAGCCCATCATCTGTCAGCCTGTAACGACTTCTGGTCAATAATGACATGGCCAGATTCGAAAGTGGCAACCTGGAGGCAAAAGGCTTTGCAGCCTTTTACTAATCTCCGGAGCTTTCCGATCCCCTCGGAGGCGCTGCTTTCTAATGAATACATTCTACATTCAAAATGACAAATGGCTTCAATTAAAAGAAGAGATCTTTGAGAAAGCATTCTTGTTGTTGAGTGAACGATCCTACGGTATTACTCATTTATTCTTTTCAGCCACTGGAGTTAATATGTCAGTTCTACAAATTAAATGTTTCTGTGAAAATCATGAAGAAAGATATCTGGAAGCTGCATTGCCTGGAGACATGAACCATTTCTCTGGCGCTCACAATGAGGTGAGAAGCACGGGCTGGTGAGGGCCAGGATCCAGAGAGATGTGCCTCCAAGAGCATCACCGGTATCTACAGAATTGAAGCCCTACCTCTCAAAGCTTTATAATTGGTACAGGTGCCACTTATAAAAGACAGCAAATATTGCAGACACTGCAGCTGTGAGGGAACCGAGCGAGCTCAGCTACCACAAGAGAGAAAGCTCACTGTTTCTCTCATTACTGCAAAGCTGTAGGCGAGCTTCTGCAAAACTGAGCTTGTAACAAGGAGTTTTGCTTCTTTACTCCTCATCCCAGATTATTTGTCACACCATTACCTGCAACACAAGCACTTTCCTTCATCCTTGGTTGCTGACAACGTATGGAAAGCCTACTCAGGCCTCTAAGGGCACAGTAGCCCACTTTGTGCACCTTGCAGATCTTCTGACCACTTCAACGGTGCACTTTTCAAAATTAAGCCTTTATTTCAGATATCCGTGGTCTGATCCTGACATTCCTCCTGTAGCCTGAAGGCAACTGAAAGCTGTGCCGATCATAATGTTCCTCACAGATGTACACACCATGCCATCTCAAATCCAACTGAGACACAGAGCAACAAGTTCAGGAGGTGAAAAGGAAGCTATGCTGGAAGAATTATAAAGTCTTGCCTTAAGGAAAGTATTTTAGAAACATATCCTTGTGTTAAGAGCAACAGGAAATGCAGTGAAGTTACTGGCTCACATAACTCAGTTAAGCTTAAGCTTTGCTGCTTAAGCATTCCTAAGGGAGCTGAATGGGGCCAGAGGCAGAGACTCTACAGCAGAACTAAAGCTTTTTGGCCTGAGCTCTTCACTGCTGAGGCTTAGAGAGGATTTGCACCCACCCTACAGCCTCCAAATCCTCAAAGCTAGTCAGGTGATCAGTGATCATCTATCCCAGCATGACTTTGAGCAGTCCCACCGATTTACATCCCTCTCTTGTCTCGGAGCCGGATGCCACAGGAGCAGCTGACAATCACACAGCTTGACTCAGCCTGTGCTACCCTAGCTCTGTTGTGCTAAGAGGTCCTCATCTTGCTCCCTTTGTTACAGCTGCCCCAAGATTGCTCTACCAGATCACAATTTGAATCTCTGGTGGTTTGCATCCTATTACTGCCTGTGCATTAAATTCCACCAGCATCTTAAACTTGGTCACCAGAGGCAGAGACATTAGTATCTGAGCTCTTCTAAATGGTTTACAACTTCTACTGGCATAAATGGGACGAAGCAGAAGGCTGTGGGAAATTAGATGAGAAGTTTTCAATTGGTTAGTGTCGCAGTTTGAAAAGGGGGGCTATTTCCCACCGAAAGGAATGCGACGAAATAGTGTGTGTGTCAGCTGTGGAAGCCCAAGAAATCACATTCCCACTTTGGAAAGTCTTCCCTTCGTGACATTGCTCTGAAATATGAGCTTTCCCTTCTTCTCTGCAAACTGTTAGGAGACTTTTCTGACTTGCCTTTACTGAAAGGTCATATAGACGGTTGGGTTCAGAAATTTCTGGCTGTCTCTTTTGTTTTCAAGTTCAGGGTTTACCAACTCTTGCCTCAGCTCTTTGAAAAGCCTTCAGAGATTATTATCTTCAGTTCAGACCAGTTTTTTACCTAATGAGCTCCAACAGAAACAAACTGGTTGCTTCATAAGGAGATACTAAAAGGGCACAAAGACAATTCTTGTTGTCAATTGACTATCTGAAAAAAACCCCACACAGCTGGACTGCTACAGTTCTGGCTCCTATCTATGCTCATTTCTGTAGGAGCCCACAGTATAACTGCATTGGCAGTTCAAAGGAGATCCTCAGCAACTCGAATCCTCTGGACCTGATTACATTCTAAGTCCAGGAAAATTAGTATCTACAGGGCTCGCTAGCAGCACTTCTGCTGTTAAAGAGATGGGGGTGGGGCAGCACTTATGCAAGCTGAATGGCTGTGGCGACACAAGATTAGATGATTAGATGTTACCACAGCGTATCCTAAATGCTTAGACAGTGCTCTACAGTTTTCATAAATGCAAAATGACTTACCTCAACTTTCAGGAGAAAACCTGTAGCTATCATACAATCAAATGGCAAGTTATTTAGTATTAAAAAGCAGCAAGCTACTAGTAAAAGGCCACACACCACGTCCTATCTTTAGTGCATTATGCTCTGTAGCTTGAAACTATAACAAAGTCAAACCTACAATGAAGTTTTCTATTAATGATCTAAGATACAACACAGCTGGGGAATGGCTGGTTTGCTTTTGGCTAAACTCTTCACAAATTTTTGAGGACCATTAGTCTGCTGTACCTTGCACACACAAGGAAGCTCTGTGCATGCATACATGGTAACTCTACACACCACCATTAACTAAACATCACTCTGTGTTTACAGGAATCCATTTAAACGAGAATTTCAGAGGTCCGCTCTGCTTAAAGTCTACTACTCAAAGCATAGACTAGGCAGATATAAAACCTTGGCCTGAGGAGGTTTTTTGGCTCTGACACTGAAGGCCTGGAACTGGAAATCCACCTTAGCAAGATACCTATGCTATAATGTTATCTTGATTACAAATTGAATTCTCTGATGCTTTTCTTCCACTGCATGAAATGCTGAGGAGTCTGCTCAGAGCTACAGCTCACTGATCCGTGCTGAAAGTATCTACTATGATAGACAATTCTTCCTTCCATTCACTCCTCTGCTAATCTGCACTCTCAGAGAGGTGAAGTTCTTAAGAACAGCAGTCACAAAAGTTATAAACCAGAAGTTTTGCAAGTGTAGGTCTGAGAACATTTCCCCATCAGCTCTAGTAAATTGCATCATACTTGGGTGTACCCATCAGAATATTATTGTCGCTATTAAACATCTGATAGAAACAGGGCGTCTGCATAATCTGACAGTAAGAGAAATAAACATTGTTAATAGGACAGCAATGCACTTACTTTCTTTTGGAAGCAACTACACAGAGCAATCTGAACTGTAATTGAGAGATGTCAGGAGCATTCAGGGGGCTTTAACCTGAAGAAGCACCAAACATCACTACAGTTTTTTACATAACAGTCCAAACTGCTACGCAAGAAGCTATTTAATGGCTTAAAATAATTTAAGGATTGTTTTGATGGCTACACTGATATTGCCATGGTACCTGCTTTGTAGTTCACTACTATTTCTGTATCATTTTTATAAAGATGATTTAAAGCCCTAAACCTAACCTAAATGTAAAAGACAACCCCCCACATTAGAAAATCAAGATAAACTTTTTTTGCCAGCTTCAATCTTACAGTTTTCTAGTCTGTGTAACTGCTACAATTTGAAGTACTAGGGAAAAATACTCACCTTACCAGCTAGCGTGTTCTTCTCCCTGAATGCATTCTCAGAGTCAGGATTCAAAGGGTTACTACTTTTTCAAATTGCATTTTACTCTTGTAAGTTCTGCAGAATTATCTTAGCAAAAAAAAACACGAAGAGCTCTTCTTACTCCAACATCACAACAACACTAACCAAGCACTATCTGCACGCTCTTTATCAAGCCCAAGTCTGTTCCTCAGCTGCACCTTAGCACCTGGGATCAAGATTATTGGCAACAGCTGCTGATTTATTTGATTGTTATCATGCTTGGGAGTGGAATTGTCTCCTTTCATGCCTGTCAGCACTGAACAGCCAACAACGGTTAATTGCAATTAGGAACCATCACAAAACCTGTGCCAAAACCCAACTTGACTTCAGATTCCTGGCTGAAATACCAGCAGCAAGTATAAACTGCACACAGTTCTCTGCACGTTCCTCCCAAAACCAGGGAGGCTTTTCGCTTTTTTGGGTAGAATCAGCTGGAGGATCCTTAGTGCTTGTGAGATGTAATGTGACGTTAGAAGAACAGAGAAAGACAATAAAAGGACCTGCATCTGATGTGCCCTTTCTCTCTCGCTGTGTGTGCTGAGGCTGTGCTTCAGCACCTTGCTGTTGGTGGCAGCTCACTGAAGTGGAACGGACAGCTTTGGAAGGACTCTTCTGCATCACTGGCTCAGGCTCTCTTCGCTCTTCCAAGATACAGCTGTAAGTAAGAAAGCAGAGACTTCAACTCAGTTTCTGAAGGAGAAGTGGTTTGACTCATGAATTATCACAACTAGCACTGAGTATTTTCTACACCCTGCAAAACCAAAACCGTGAGCTGGGGATCTGTAGTGCAGGAGGTAATGTTCATCTGCCCTGTGCAATGACTTACATGTTGAAATGTCTGGGGGTGTTAGCTCAGGCCGCTGAAAAGTGGGGCTAGCCAATACGGGCAGAACAGGG
>NW_010407677.1:38870-51852 GCF_000710305.1 Buceros rhinoceros silvestris | reverse complement strand
CCTGCTGAAGTCCAGGCAGCCTGTAGGTGGCAAGGACAACACTTAGTAACCTACACTTGAAACACTCCGGCATGACGGGAGTAGCTGCCATCGCATAATTAAAGCTTCCCTTCTCTCTGCTTAGAAAATTATCTTGGGAAAGACAAAGTGATGCAATTGGAGTGGGAAATACAGCTGCTGCGGTAAGCAGGGACACCAGCTGTCTGGAACAAAGAGCTGGAACTAATGGAAATCAAAGGTGGCAAGAGCAAAAATGTTGCGACCGGCTCACAGTTAAAAGAGCACGAGGCACTACCTCTGGGCAATCATTAAAGGCTGCCTCTCCAGCACCTGCATTGTAAGTCAACATCAGTACCTCCACGGATTCACAGTTCATTCAGAGATGACTGGTTTTACTCAGGATTTCCAAGCCACAGTGAGAAAGCAGTAGGTGTACATCTGGTTGTGAATGGATTCCTATTCAAAATAACAACCGGGAAACAACAGAACCCAAAGTCGACTCAGGTGGAGGCTGGAGGTACCCTTGAATGGCCTTGAAGCCAGCTGCCTGGGCAAGGAGTGCTGCAGTCAGTGTAAGGTGCTGATCTTTTTCTAAAATCACAGTCAGAGGTGAGACACCTACAGCAAGATGGGAATGTGTAGGTGTCTCTTGTTTTGTTTAATCACAGCGGCAGAGAACAGCCTCTCATTTCTCTTGCTGCTTCTGGCAGGTGTGTGTAGCACTTCTCCACCTGGAGTGGTGGTAGCTCTTGGAGGAACCTCTTAGCCCCTCCAAGCCGAGCACTTAGCGACCATTGCCATATGCCTGTTCAAACATCTAGGGCTGGTTGCCCAATGTGGTGTCACTCCCCCTCACTTTATCCTTATTGAGAGAGTAAAAGAGAAAATTCGCGTCCACAGCCTCCTCGTTACAACACACAATGTGGTGCCCTTAAATCACACCTTTTTTGTGTAGGTCTAATTGGCCGATATATAGTAGCTCACACTGGGTATGCACGCATGTAATTTATCATGTCAAACTCGTTCTATTTTACATGTATTGTTCCTGCCTTTCTTCTTCCAGGGAGTTATTATTCTGTGTGAATTTCCTTTGTAATTAAGCGGCTTAGTTGCTGTTCTCAGCTCTGGAAAAATGACAAAGGAATAAAATGAAAGAGCCGCTGCCTCAAATTGGTTTGCATTCAGCAGGGTTGCCTGCCAATTGTGGAGACCAGCAGATGTCAGCCTAAATTGAAAAATGGAAAAGAAATACTGTATCATAACGTTAGCCTCTCCCATGCCAGATGGAAGCCTTGCACAACATGGCAGGAGCAGTTAGCCAGCAGTGGTTAAAATTCAGCATTGGAACGAGTACTGTTACGCTGCATGCACCAACAGTGTATTTTGATTATAGAACTTAATTGTATGATAGATCAATGATAGTTTAATTTATGAGGATTGATTTTGTTAATTCAAGCAGTTCAAAAGCCACTGTTAAAGCTTCAGTTCATTTAACTGTATCTGACTTAAGCTTTGCTCGTGCTATCAGAAGACAAATGACTGTATATAAACTAATACTTTCTCCCTCCTTTTCATATATTTGTTTCAGCATCTGTCACTAAGTGCGAGTTACATTTAAATGCAAAGTGTTGGTTGGGCAGGATACAGCACTGGGCTTTGAATACTCAAGATCCAGTAACAAAAGCATCCCATGATTATTTGCAAATGCACACTTAGTGTTTCTTCTGACATTTATTATTGCCATATCCCAGATAATTGTTGCATTCATACTAAACAGCAACAGGACAGTCATGAATGCTGTGTCAGAAGGGAAAAAAAGGATGGGCAAGCCTATTCAAGACGTGGTTTATGTAAAACACAACTTACCGGCTAGGGTACAGAAACCCGACACACAGTGCAAGCAAATGTAATGTTAAGTTTCCAAGAGTCTCACAGGACTCTTTCTTGAAGGTCCAGATCACAAAGCCAGAGTTTTCATGAAAAGCTCAACATTTACCCAAAACTGACGTTTCCCACCAATCAACCCCACACACATTTCTATCCTTGATTTTTTCAGGCAAAAGATCTCAGAGTTACAAAATCAGACAAATAAAATCCCAACCAAAAAACAAACCAAACCAAAACAAAAAAACCCCCCCAAACCCAAAGAACAACCCTAAGTTCACGATTTTTGTGCAAGTACAATGCATTTTGTGAGCCCTGAGAATTCTCATCCTAAATGTGAAAGTGATTTCCTGAAACAAATCAAAACGCAGGGAGGGACTGGTTTGTCAGCTTTAAATAGACAGTTTTCAAGGAAAAGCATTCGGATGTTCACATCAATTTCACACTGATCTTTGCTTCTTCCTCCGTCTCTTGCCTCTTCTGATAAAATCAGTCAATAGTCACTCCGCTCTTGTGCTGCCTGTGACGAGCCCGATCTACACAGGGTACATGTTCCTGCAATCTCTGCACCTTACAGTGAGTCTAAGAAGACTTTTGTCACCACAACCAGGCAATCGATAAATGCAAGTTTTCACTTCTTCGTTTTAATCTTTAATTTCATGCTTGCCCTGTATCACTTGCAATGGAGTTGGGGGAAGGAATAGAATATTTCAAGTTGGAAGGAACCCACGTACTGATCTTATGAAAAAACGAGAAGAGGAGATGCCTTTTTCTACAGGGACCCAGTGAATCAGGAAAGCTCCACATGTGACAAGTTTGAACTGTAGAGAGGGGCTGGGAAAGCAAATAAATCATCTTTTTGTCAACAAAGGGTCATGTCACAGGAGACTGCAAAACGGAAAGCTTTCCTAATAGCCATTCTGATCCAATAGCATTGCTCAACACATGAGAAACAGAATCCTATCTATCACTATTAATCTTGTATTCTAGTGTGAGGGGAAAGTTCCTCTTCCTCAACCCCCCTGCCATACCAGCTCCTCAAGCCAGCTTAGCTCCACCTGTTTTGAAATCGGTTGAACTGTGCTGACTCAGAACTGTGCTGACTCAGACCATCTGATGCTTTCCCGAGCTTTTGGAAAAAGAACAGCAGAAAAAATTCATTATATAGTTCACAATTATAGCATTGCAAAAAAAACAGGATACAAAATGAAGTCAGAGCACAAAGAGGGAATGGCGCACAGGGAAATATTTAGCCCACAAATTCAAGTTGCATTGCAGCAATAACCAACAGAAGGGATAGAAAGCCAAATGAAAAAATTAGTCCAAAACACATTCTTTGTTTTCGTTTCTGTCCCCTGTCCATTCCTTCCATATCTTTAACAATGAAAGTCAACACACCCACAGCTAAGTGCTTGTGACTCCAGGGATGTCTCAAACCACTCAGACAGAAGGTGCATCCAAGCTTTCCCCAGGCATGTCAGCCATTGTCTCTTTCCCAGGCCACACCCCCCAGCCCTGCTGTGCAGGGTCTCCTGTCAGCTTGGATCACGGAGCAGGAGTGTTCTCACTGGTCTTCCTGTTTCTTTTGCTGGTTACAGGGTTTCTCAGGCAGATTTCCGTTTTACAGAACAGGTGGGAAGAAGAGATTGGACAACTCTCAGCCCCCAAAGGGATGTCATGTCTCACCTTCAGGCCACCACAAAGAAGCGCTCTTGCTTCCTGGTGAAGATCTGCTCTCCCCCACATTTCCCAAGCAGAGGGACGTTCTTTCCCTGGAAGTGGCAAATGGGAGGGGACAAAGCAGAGCAGGTGGGCTGATTCTCTCACCGAGTTTTCCCTTTTGAGTTGAGACACTTTTTCAGAGCAACCTTCACGGGCCTGCTGTTTCCTTTTTTCAAGCTTTACCTGTAAGGAAAACCATCTTTTCCTACTCTGCCTCCTCCAAGTCTTACCGAGTCTCTCCCTCTCCTGCTTCACGTAACATAAGCTATAATAGCGTATTTTGGTGGGAAAGGAACTAAGCAGTAGTGGTTTGTCACAGCTATCTATAGAACAGCACAAGGACAAATTGATCTGGCTTTTAAAAATCAGGAATGTGTGCAAACATGCTCTGCTCATAATAAAAATCCTTCAGTTCTTCCCCTCATGGCATTAAAACAGCAAACCTGATAGAAATGCTTAATTTTGGTCAAAGGAGCGTGCTAACTGGGTAAACTGGCACTGCCTAGCTAAAGAATGGCATGTGTCGCATAGAAAGAAAATCGGTGGTAGGACAAAAATACTTTCTCACTGTTTCTTCTGCTCTCTGTATTTTGTCACCAGCTAGATTCATTCCCCCTTCCTTGAGAAGACCCAAATCTACTTTGAAGCATACCCTGAGCCAAGCTTTAGTCTTCTGGAAATCACAAAATTCCCATGAATGCTTGCTAATGAATCACATCCCACTATCACTTTTCCTTGTATTTTTTTTTCTTAATCCTGCTTTTTAAAAATACATATTTTTCTCCTCTGTTTCTGTATCTCTTGTCAAATACCACTTTTCCTTTGTCCCTTGCTGCTTTCCAGTTCTGGATACTGTCTGCCAGCATGATGGCAGCCTTCAGCTCACAGCACATCTTCTTTCTTTTCACTGTGAGGCATTTCCCTTCAGGCTGACTTCTCTCACTCCAGTAACATACCTTCAGCATCATCAGGATGCGTCTCACACCTAGCCTTGTAAGGGGTTTTTGTCGTACATTCTCAGCATAGTTTCTCCTTTTCTCCCTCTCCTGCTTCCCTTTCCTGGTGACATTCCCGGGCTCAGATCCTGCCATGCAGCCACCTGTTAGGAAGCAGGGAGCGGGAGTCTCTGGGGAACGAACTGTCGTATTTACCTGCTCAGCGCTAAGTTACAGCGCTGGGCAGGTGGTGTCCATCTCATCGCGGCATGAGCGAGGATCTATTTAGACTGGTAGCAACATTACAATTGTTTAAGGGTTGTGGATCCTGCATGAGAGGGAAATTGGAAATCTTAAAGTGAGCCACATGGCTTCCAGAAGAAGGTAAGTGAACTCTTGACAGTGTAATTATACTCACTGTAGCACCCCAAAATAATTGCTATCCTGAATCAACAAGAATCAAGCTACTTTTTTCAATCTTAATGGGAAAAACCATTTTAAGTGATATTGATACAAGGGAAGTAGAGTTCAGACAACGCAAGATGCTTTCATTTTGTTCTCATTGGGTTTGTCTTTAAGTCTTGAATTGTTACTCTTCTGTTTGTCTGCACAATACAATAATTATAAAATTTGCCACTGTAAAATCCCAAACTCATTCCTTATGGTCGGATAACAGGATCATAAGAACACATGCGCAATAAAGACATTTAATTTGGAGGATTTAAAATTTGCAGGGATATCTGGCAATTTGTGCAAAACTGGCAACATACAGGTAAATCAGAGCAAGTTTCCAAAGCAAAATGTCACTATTTTCTGAAAGATTACAGCAGTTCAACAATCTGGATAGTTTTGCAGAGGAATTGTGTTCACAGCTCCTAGGAGAACAGAGGTAAGCTTTGTGACTTCAAAACGTGTGATTGAGATCTGCTAGCTGCAAGGAGAATTACTCTTGTAATGCAACAGGGTATGAAAATGAGGGGATTTTTAAAAAGGGTTTCAATTGTTTCTGTGAAAGCATTTTTGTGTCCATGTATTCGACCAAAGCCTCTTTGAATTTTAAAGCGTTTAGCTTCAAATGTTCTGGGGACTCCAGAGGAATACAGAGTTTCAAGCTAACTGCTTGAAATGCTGTGACAAACAGTCCCACTCCAGCAAGAAAATATCGGACATCAAAGCGATCCCAGGAGGAGAGGAAATCAGAATCATTCAATGTATTTTAAATTACTTTTCACAATCAAAATGTATAAAGCCATGTATGACACCAGATTAGGAGCCAGGCTCTCTGCAGTTACCACCAAGTGTAGCTTTACCGAAGTTCGTTTTTAGGCTGAGAGACAGAACAGTCTCTCGTGTATCTTTGGCTCTGGGTGTTTGTGGCACTTCCTAGTTCCATGTGAAACCCACCGTCTAGAAATTGTTCCTGGTCACACAGCTCTCAAGCCGGATCTGCCTGAACGGGGCACGAAAGGCCAGGCTGGCGAGGTGGGAATTGCGATGGCCATCCCTGTGTCACAGAGAGGGACACAGCTGCCAGAGAAGGGGAGGAGGGGAAGGGAAAGCTATTCGGGTGCAGCCTTGAAGGGAGGGTACCCCAAAAGCAGAGTCTATTTTTTTAAGGCCCACATAAATAAGCTTTCTGAGGGAGACTTGAAGTGGTATATTCACAGAACACACCCTAAACAGGTGCGTGGGAACCCAGTCACCTCTGTAAATTTGTAAGGCAAGATGGATCAGAGATCACACAACACATCTCCTTAAAAAGAAAGACGAAGGTGTTCTTAGGTGGTTGAGAGAGATGTCAATGCTGAGGCAATCCTTTAATGCTCCTGGATTATGGAAGTAATAGGATCTGAAAGCAAATTCCCAAGCATTTGATAAATAAAACAGTGAATCATTATCATAACAATGATGGTGGAAATTATGTTGTGTGCTGCCTGCTCCAAAGAAACACGGAAGATTAGAGCAGCATGGATGTAAAAAACGAGCCCTCATGAAATTTCACAGTGTGTCTAGAGTGAACTGGCAGGAAAGAAAAACGTGAGGCTGTATGGGATTCACTACAGCAAGACTGAAACGCTGCAAAGTATTGACCACTTTAGAGGTGAACTGCAGTGATAAATTCTGTCAGGTTCAAAACACAGCTCCAACAACATCAGCACTTGCAGTGTGCACACATAAGCACATGGCTGGTGCTGTAACTCTTCAGAGGATCATCATCTTGCTGGGGAAAGATCCAAACCCAAACAATAATTTCTCATTAAAGGTGTTAGCTGGGAAGCAGCTCCATAACAAAGATGTTGTCGCCAGTGTTTTCAAAAATAATTGTGGGAAGAGAAGTAGTGAGTTGCACGGTGATGAATTACCACCATTGTTTTAGTCAATAGTTGAGAAGCAAGAGCTATCCGATTTACAAAGGGAGCAGTGTAACTAGTTACAGGCAACACTTTGTCCTGAGATGAGTGATCCTCTCTAACACTCAGTAGCTTAGGAGCGAGGTACAAGCATTCACGAGTTTTGGTCACACCCTTTGCAGACAGCAGACAGACGCTGCTGTTCACGGCAATCGCACCGGCTGCAGGCTGTGAGGCTCACGGTCCTGGCATAGAGCGGCTGGAGGTGAAAAGTTACAAACACCACAGGAGACTAGCAAGAAAACTTAACTTGAGCAGGAACCTGGCTCTTAACCTGTCGATGCTGTCAGGCACTTCTCTGATGCTTCAACTTCTTATACGCCTGCTGTAACTGTTGATTTTCTTCTGTCAGACATACTGCTCTTTTCAACATCATTGCAGTGCACGTGTTGCTCCGTATAGCACTATTCCATCAGACTGGAAGAGTGACACACATACAGTTTGGGATTTATTCATTGCTATAATAACCTAAACCTGAGATTTAAAACATTTTGCCGCACTAATACTGTCAATAGCTCTGCTCACTGTGTGCGGGAAGAATAGCCTTCCTACAAGTTCCATACAGTTAGCAGAACTAAAGAACTGCAAAGCCAAGTCTCCATTTTTAGTTTCCCTCAATATACACTGAAAAACTGTTGGACATTTTTTGCTACAATTTTTAAATCCTACTTTGGGGCTTTTAACTGCAAAATGTAATCTCATTATTTTCTTAAACAAGTATTTTTGTAATAGAGATTACTTGGCCTAAAGTCAGCTGAATGGTTCTCATTTAGATAAGGATTCAATCTTTTCCTTGGTAAGTTATTGCAAAAGTGTATTTGGAATTGCATGCAGCTGACATCAGGTGCTTCGACATGAGATAGACACTTCACCCAATGAGTTTATTTTTATCAGTGTTTTATTTTTATCAGAGCTTTCCTGACAAGTTTCGGAAGTTGGATGATTCTTCATTCCGTACCTCCCTTCTGCTTTCAGGTGGACATCGAGACTTTACTTGTGTTCGAATGCTGCAATTAAATCTAAGTTTGCAGATCTATATATCTTACCACTCATTTTCTGTCTTCAGTAAACAGGAAGTTTTCCTGATCAGCACAGAAGAGAATTTTTCACCTGACTCAGCAGTGGTGAAAAGCTCTCAAAGTCTGTCTGGCAACAAATTCACATACCAGCTCTTGATTAACTTTTCCTGCAATGGTTTTAATTATTCTCTGGTTTTAACTGTCCCCTTCCACCTTCATATCTTTGAAACTGCTTCTAACCCTGTTTCAAAAATAGATCTACCTGCTGGCTACAGCCTTCTGCTGGGCAGTATCACTGGGTGACCGACAGTCCATATCAACCTGAAAGGATCTCCAAGTATTTCTGTAACAGGTCAGTTATTATCCTCTGCCAGTACCAAGCCTCTGACGTTCACACATTGTCTCATTAACAGTCACTGGGAAGATAACCTCCGAGAGCACAACCTGCAGACAGACGTATGAAACAAACTACCAAATGAGTGGTCAGATTGTGTAAACATCTGTAAAAATAAAAAGCGTGGCACAAAGTGGCATGAAGTTTAGAACAGAGGACCACTAGACAGCTCCTCAGCTGTGTGCGCTTTCTCCTTGAGCAGAAATGTGTTGAAAAGTAATTTCTACCCACCAGCTTTTTCTCTTATTGCCTGAAAAAAAAGCATCCATGCACAAACAACAACATGAAATACTGTGTTTGTGCACAAATAGATTGAGAGAATACTCTACCCTTTCTTCCACATGAGCTTTGGGAGTTCTGTAGTGTACTATAACAGAACTAAAATGACAGTAGATGAGGTGCCCACAGGACTTAGCAAACTAAAAATAATTTAAAAAAATATTTGGGCTTATTTTATGGCTCAGAAGTCTGGTGCAAGGATATTGCACCATAAATAATTTCCAGTCACTACAGGTCAATCTCAAAAACAGGAGGAAGTAGGAAGAAATGCAGGGTAGGAGGCAGGGAAGGCTGAGAGAGGGCAGGGCTGTGGCTCAGCTCAGAGCCACGCTGAACTCACACGGGTGCTGCGAGAGCCTGAAGAATACGCACTGAGCACACCTGGCACAGGGCTTCAGAGGAGCAGTGCTTCAACCTCTCAGCCTCCACTGAAACCTGTAGCGAGGCTTTGTACTTGTGTGGTAACATCACACAGCCACCAAATAAGCTTCATATCACACCACTGAGATGAAGTCCCACAGGAAAATACTAAACGCAGTGAAACATGGAAATTGGTTTCCTAGACAACAACTCCATGAGGAAAGTTATTTTCTATTCTGAAATAATTCAGAATTAAGCCTTTCTACACCACAGGGGAGACCACTATAAAAGCTCACCTTTCAAACAGACTCTCTCAGCTGGGCATCCTATTTGTTGATGAACACTCTCCCTTACTGGTCACGAATATCAACATATCTTAGTCTTAATTAATTTTTCTCCTTATTCTTATTTGGAAGGCATATTATTGTTATTTATGCATTTTCTTTGAAGCTTTCACTTGTTTAATTTTGCAGATATTTGCTGAAAAAAAGAATAACTTGCGGACTATTTAATATGTGGTTGTTTGTAAGCTACATCAAACAAGCAAAGGGGTAAAAATTTATTTTATGTTTTACTAGGTGTAAGCTACATCAAACAAGCAAAGGAGTAAAAATTTATTTTATGTTTTACTAGGTACAAACAGGGCCTGTGTATTTCCCTGGTTTATGCATCTGTGCCTTGCCTTCACAAGTATTGAAGCATCTGAACTTCCTTTGGGGTGAATGGAGATGATGTACTAGTCAAGTCCAAGTCCAAACCCATGCAAACATGACCAGCCCACAGACAAGTTGAAGGGTGGACCTAGATCTGTACCTCCTGCCCTAGAAGCTAGGAGTTCCTCATAGATGTCATCATGTTTCTGTTTAGTTCACACAAATAATTCAACATGTAAAGGGATGTCCTTTAGCACCTTTTGGCAAAGATATAGTGTATTTAACACATTGCAGATGGCATTCCACAGCTTCCTTTGCTGCCTTCTGACTTTCTGGTGAGAATTCTCTCCTTTTACTGTAAGCACAGTTCCCATTTTTCCGGAACTAAATGTATTGTGATGGTGTGTCCCTATTAACAAGTTGCAGTAACGTCCAGGTGTTGGGGCCAGGATGACAGAATGATCAGCTTAGACCTTAGAAATCACTGATGAAAACCATGCCTGAGGTCTACTATGTTCTTCTAGAATGTGTCTAAATGCTGAGCCTGAAAATTGCCTCTTGATTGTATAAGCTGGTAATGGCACTTTCTTTGTCGGGAAGTAATTGTTAACAATTTCCTCAGGAGTATTTTTTCACTTCAGTAAGTGGTAGTAAGTGGCCTAGTAATGGATGGCTGATTTTTGTTGTTGTTGTTGTTTTGTTCCCTTCCAAGGCAGAGAAGTCAGAGCAGTCAGATTGAGCTGAAGATAATTCTCTGCTTATACGGTTCATCGTTTCAGTAACTGTTTTTTTAATTGCCACCATTCTTGACTTTGCCATTAGATAACAAGGAAGGACACTACAGTGGATTTTTTGTGGCAAACGTGGTGGAGACATACAAGCATTCGTCACACTAAATCTGTGTGGATGGGAGATATTCTGCTTTCCAGGAACAGGTTCAAAGATCTTTCAAAAGACCATTGGTATTTACAAAGACCTTCTGGACCCTTCAGATCAGTTGTCTGGTACCTCCCAAGCCCTGCAGATCTGAACAGCAAGCTTTCTGGAAGTACTTGTGTTCTGTTTGTAAACAGCCATGGTCTGTTGTGTTTGCAACTTGCATTTTCTAAGACAAGAGTCCTCAACAGCAACCACCGCAATAAATATTTTCAGTAACACTTCAGTTTGTTTACATGTAATATGGGAACGCAGAAGCCTGTCTTCAGCTAGCAGTCGCCACAGATTTCTGAGGGTGGGAAAGCAGGGCAAGAAAGTTCATTACAAGCCAGTGTGTTGGTTGTAACGTATCTATAGCAACTTCGGCTAGGAAGCAGCTTGCTGATAAAGTTGTCTTAGCGAGCACACTTGACTGTAGTCCCATCTAAAGACAGTGCTTCAGTATATGTCACTCTTGACAACTCTCTTGCCATCACTGCTATCATACAAAAAGGGAGAATGGCAGCTTTGCAAAGGGCAAATGACTACAACAGGACTTCTACTGTATATTTTTAATACAAAGTGGTAATAAACAATTGCACTTCTTCTGGAACTCTGCTGAAAATGTGATTACACCGGGAAGATTTAGTAAGTACAAAAACTTCCTCTGAAATAAGTAAAGAAGATTCCCATCTTCTGCTTTTGATGACACTCTAGCACGGGAACAGGCGTACAGGGATCAGTCAGCTGAGCAAAGAAAGGAGTACGGATCAAGCACATTAAAACTGGCTGAAAAAATGTGACCTTGCTAACACTGTGATACATGTGGTGGCCTGAAGGGAACAATGAAATCCATGGAGCTGCTGCACAGTAGTTCCTGCACTCAAGTAGCAGCCACCAGTGAAGGATATGTAAAGCCGCGGTATACCTTTGCTCTTTGGAAATGCCAAATGCATTTCATTTTGCATTGTTTTACAGTCTTCTGCTCACCTGCCCAAATTTCACTACTAGGAAGATTTGGCTTTACAAGTGCCTCAAAGCACTCGTTATCCCACTGTCAAAAGTACTTAATCATCACATACCACCAATTTTTGTGGGGTTTAGCTGCAGTGTTGCTTCTAATAGAGGCATTCAGGTCAATGCCTGAATTCAGAAATAACAGCTTGGTTTCCGCTTGCAGCCAATGTAGACATTATCTTGGAGGAAAATAAAATAATTGAACAAAAATATCCCAGATGTATGGACAGGTGTCATCAGGCAGGCATGTGTTAGCGAGGAAGTTTGCCATGAGGTGGAGCGAAGCAGGGTTGTGCTGGCTATTCAGCTAGAAAAGGTATGTGAGGAAAAGAAACTGCTGATCTCAGCGTGAATGCTAAGTACATGAGAGTCTGGGGAATGCGTTCAGTGATAACTTGGTCGGTATAGGTGAGGAAATGATAATGCAAGCTCTGGAGTAAATTGGATGGGCTTGTCAAAGCCAAACCAGACAAAATGTTGCCATGGTTATTGAGTCACCCAAATAAAGAGAACACCGCTCACTCTGAAGTACAAAGGCTCACGATGGCTTTGTGGTCCCTCACAAGGGATGTGGGTAGAGATGAACATTCAGATTTGCTGCCTGCTGTCATTAGGGAATGCAAATCAGAGTGCGCAAATGAAAGCAGAGGGGTGACAAGGTGCCTCAGGATCCACCTTTCGTAGTTGACGCCTGAAAAATTCTCTTGGGAGTTCAGACTGATTGCTCTCTATTCTGCATAATGGGTAGGCTGACTGATTTTATTGATCCTCGGTTATTTTTCAATATTGTGTGCTTTGTTAGTCCAGGCAGCCCAGGTACACAGTCAAAAACCCCTAAGCAAGCCCCAAAGCTAAGTGGCCAAAGCAAACCTATCTCCATGGCAAAGAATATGCATTTTAGTTTTTACCAATAGACAAAGCCAAGTATACTTATGTTTGATACATCCCAGGAAAGATTTTAATAGATTATATTGCACAGTATACAAACAGGAGTATACATTCATTATATTTTTAAAATATTTCTTCCATGTTTTAAATAATGAGAATAAGCTTCAGAACTATTTCCTATTAGGAAAATTATTTTTCTGTGTGGTATGCCTACAGATGAGGGTTTAATCAGAATTCTTACTCCACCCAAATGAATTTGAAGTTCTGTGAGAAAAAAGAGAAAAGAGGAAAGAAAACCAGTACAAAGGAAATAAAACCAGTACAGTGACATAGAAATTATCTGGCTGCTGGGGGAAAATAGTGCCTGTGAAGATGAGGACCCAGCTTGAAGAATTCAGTGGCAAGGGCAGCAAGGGCACAGAAAGTCACATTAAAACAGAGATGCAGTCTCTGGTGGGTCATTTGAATTTCATCCGCAGAGTAATTTTCACGCCATTTAGCCATA
>NW_010407677.1:17397-38718 GCF_000710305.1 Buceros rhinoceros silvestris | reverse complement strand
AAGAGAACAAAACACATTAAAATGACAAAATCATACAACGAGGGATTTGGGCTTCTGATGAAATTCAATGATATGGTAGGCTGAGATAGTGCTGTATCAAGGATTTTGATGTTTACAGAAAAAATATGTATGCAACAGCAGACAGATCTGTAGCACCACTCATTCAGGTTTCATGGTACATTAAGAATGCACCAGGTACAAAGAAGAAAGGATTTCTGGTCTCTAAAAAAAAACCAAACCAAAACAAAACAAAAAAACCCCCACCCGAAACAAAAAAACCAACCCACCAAAAGTACAAGCAACTGCAAGATATCTCAACCTGTTAACAAGACTTGCTGTTGACCCTTAGAGTAGTGCCTTTGGTTTTGGGTTTTTTTCCAGATCTTTCAAGGAAACATAGGATATTTTAATATATGTGCTGCAAGCTCTCCTAACAATTAACTAGTGGATTTAGGGCCTCAGAAAATGGACTTGGATTAAAAGCTTTCATCAATTCTCGATTGCTGTCCCTCCCCACATGCCATGGTAGGACACTCCGCTGAAGCTGGGAGAAGGCTGTTCTGTGTGGCACACTCCTGCAGTTCAGGTAGCCAGGGCACGCAGGCACACGCCCACAGGCACGCTGCAGTGCCAGCATTCCTGGTGGAGAATGCCCGTTTCAATTTCCAACAACAAAGTGTATGTTTGTACTCCTCGGAAAAGATGGTGTGGGTTATCTTATCTGGAATATACGGCACAGGAGAATTTGGTCACATCACGGACATTCATCCTAAGAACCTGGTAATGTACATTAACTAAGTAATGCTAAGAGAGCTGAAGATTCTGATGTGCTCTCAAGAAAAGTTCCTGACAGTAGGAAACAACATAATTCAGGGAGCTTTAAAACATTCAGGACTTCAATAACTTGGCATCGATCGCTGGAGCACGACAAGTAGCTGTAAATGAATGTAAGGGCCACGGAAGGAGAGCGTCTGTTCCTTTAAGGGTAGCTGGTCAAATGAACCAACAACAAGAACTCGCAGAGACAAATCTGCCTGACTCGTGGTAAGGGAGGCAGTAACGAGAACAAACCTGGTCGGTGGCACTAATTGGTAAGGACATGTGGAGTGTGAGAAAGTTTATTTTTTCAGCTGGGAGGATAAGGAAAGGGAGGGAGACAAACACAGAGAGACATGAAACCTGATCAATTAGCATTAACAAAGGCGATAACCAAGCACAAACCTGGTCACTCATAGAATCACAGAATTGTTGGAAAAGACCTTTAAGATCATTGAGTCACAAGACTCTGTGGAATATCAAGATATGCAGCAACCCAGGACTTTGCAACTGATAAGGATGCAAATCTGAGGGTTTATATTTTCAGGCAGTCATAGCATAAATTAAAACTATTTCTTTAGTGGATTGGTGCTTGGAAATGACATTCTGTTTTATGCACACCAAAGTTCATTCCATCTTGCCCCAGTAGTTAGTGAATATAATGCAGAAACAAACAAATTCATAGATACACGGAGCTCAAACTTAGAAAGTACTATGACTATCTCATTTAACTTTGTGTACTTTAAGGCCAAAGTTTACATGCTAAATCTGTGTGAAGCCAGTATCACCTATGGAAAATCTAGCTGTGGTTTAAATGCTTCAAGCAAGAGAGACTCCATCAAATCCACTGTAATGTTTTTCCCAAGACTAATTCTATTCCCTGCTAAAAATAAGCTCCTTATTTCTAATCTGAATGTATCAACATACAGGTTGTAAGTATTCCCCCTTGGTTTTTTTGCTAGATAAAAAAACCCCAAAACCGGTTTGTTTTCATACTGGTTACATAAAAAATCATGAATCAAATAAACAGTGACATATCAAGGTATGTGGAAAATGTCAGGCAAAATGAAAAAGAAATGTATTTTTTCCAAACAGAAGATATACACATGATTATCACTTGATACACTGAGCTAAGTGGCAACCCAGCATCTGAGTCATCAAAATCTCTCTACCCATCACCTTCGGTATGCACATGGGTTATACAGGAATAATCAAAACCTTCTTTGATTTGTCTTAACTGATTCTCAGCAACTTTGTGTAAGTATGTTTCTGCAATGTAAATGTAGAACATAATTAGATTTGTGCTTCCCAGACATGCTTAATAAAGAAGATGCTTATTTTTCCCTACCTCCAACTGCTTGCAGACTCATCATAGATGCTTTGTAGCACATGGCTTCCACCAAGAAACTTCTTGGAGAATCAGCACTTCAAAGGTCATTGCATAGTTACTTTGAGAAACTTATTGTTAATAAAGAAAATATTTAAAGGCAAAGATAAATTCACATGGAGGTTGCTTCATTTAAAGGCAACTGCTTGCATTTATGACTGAATTAGGTACGATACAACAAGTAACCACTAAATGTAGTTACTGGTGGATACTTGGCTGGTATAGAACCAGTTGCCAGTCTCAGCCAGACTTCTTGGCCATAATTTAACTCTAGTAATGCATTACCAGCAATTACTCTGTCGGTGTACTTGTTACTATTAATATTTTCAGCCTGAAAAGTGAGTTTATCTATTCCATCAACGACCAGATAGCCAGAGGCACGTGGACTTAATGATTCAATGGTATATTCAAAAACATAGACCCCCAGATATGGAACATGGAACTTCCCAGTTGCTGGGGCAAATGAAGCTCCGTAGTTGACATCCAGATTGTTAAATCTGATGGGTCCTGGAGTCGTCATTCCATACGTATGAGAGGCAAAAAAAGCCACCATAGGTGCATATCTGTATGATCCTTTTGAAAAATCTGGAAAGGAATAAAGAAGATTTTCCAATAATATTACACTGTACAACAGCAGCTTGGACCAGCCAGATCAAAAGCAGCTTTACTGAAGTCACATCACCCAGTAGCTTGAGGAACTGAAACATTGTATTTCTGCCTAACTGAAAAAAGTAATTTTCTTCGCAATTAGAGCTAGGTGGATCCACAAGAGAAAAATTTTAGAAGCAGCAAGGGGATTTTATATTTGTTTATACTATGTTATCATTAAGGGTTATAATTTTCTTTCTTTTCTTCACCCCAAAGTTTTCCCCACCCTGTGATCTCTTTCATTGTTCATCTGTGTGCACCAAAGTGAAGAATTTTCTCCGCAAATCTTAGACAGACACTGGAGAGGTTTAACACTCCTGACATTAAATGAGGGAATAGAAATATATGTTTTTCTCTTGAACCTCAGCCTGCACACTATGATTCCCTGCCACTGTACAAATGATTTTATTCACTATTCATATGCTGTCATAAGTGAGAATCAGCCAAATGGCTGCTGAAATCTGCATAAAATTCACATTCCATGTGGCCTGGATGTAAATTATTTATTTGTTTTCTGGACTGAATAAGCACAGTTTCCACTTTTTATTTTTGAAATAGTTTTCAAGGGCTGCATCCTTTGCTGATGAACAACAGAGCCATGCCTAAAGTGACTCCTTGAGGCCGTAGTCCCACATGGTAGCTACTGGTACGTATAGAGCATTTATGGCTGTTCTGAAGCTAGTATTCCCCGGTGATGGGACTTCACATCCCCCTTCGATGTCCATGATATCATGTTCAAATACACCTATTGCACACCATCCCACCCTGCACAATTCAGCAGGGAGCTTTCCAGCTGCTATGGCTGGAATCACAGCCCAATTTAATCCCATGGAGATGACAAGTCACCTGTGGGGACTGATTTCTTCCTTACCAAAACACAGGATGCTACTACTTGAGTTGGCACTCATTGAAATGAAATGTGAGACCTTTGACCAACAGATGCTCTCTGGTTAGGCCCTGGGGCAGAGGCCTGCACTGCTAGCACATTGCACTACTAAATTCTTTACTCACCAACACTCAGAGAATTGTCATTCACCAGCTTCGTACTGCAGTTGATTCCTCCAAAAGGGTGGCGACAAGCACAAATAAAACTCTGTCTGTCGTTGATACAGGTTCCTCCATTCTGGCACGGGGAACTGCCACAAGCTGAATACTGCCCTGTGATAGAGAGGAAGGAAAACCAATAACCTCAGGTACAATGTCATCACGGTGCCACTTCCCAAGCTTTCAGTATTTTGGAAAGCCTCTTTGTCGATTCATAAAGCCAGTGGAATTTCCACTGAAGTCTCATGTGAAGGCCAACTTCCCATCCTTTCCAGGCTGTTCAGACCCTTTGTTAGTTCAGCTCCCTCCTTGCCTGCACACAGCATACCCTCAGCTAGCCTCCAAGATATTCAGAGTTACCTATAACATGCTGACTTCTGCATGTCTCAGAGGGTCAAGTACCTGTAATAATCTAACTTCCTTGGAGCATCTCACTCAACAAACATTATGAGATCAACCACTGCAGGAGAATTTGGCTACTGGTGATGAAAGATCTTAAATGCTATCCAGACCACTTCCAGTACTTGTCCTTGCCCATAAATAACTTAATTCTAGGACACCTACCAAGATTGTTGTAAAAGTTTTCCATTGCAAGCAAAAAAAATTATATCAAACAGATATTATTTGCAGACAATCCTCACTGAGAATGTCCTTGCCTCTCTTCCTGCCTAAGTTTGAGCTGGCCAGATCACACCCAGCCAACACAGAGAAATCTGTCAGTACAGTGCTGCTGAGCTCTGAGACAGTAACTACTGAGAGTAATTGTATAATGTGCTGTCATAGCAGTTTGGGGGGAAGAACACTCAGGCCACATTAAAAACTTAACATTGCTATGAAACATTCTGAGCACAAGCATTCCCAAGCTGTACATTTTTCCTTTATCTTGCTTTGGTCAAATAAAAGTCAGATGTTTCAGAAAATGAACCTTTTCTTTGCCAGGAACTAGCAGCAGAGCTCAGGAAAGCCAAGTCCACACAGCCCTGTGATGGTAAATCTAGACTGGTAGCTGGGAACTCGAAAAGCCTCCCATAATAAGGACTACTTATTTCCAGAGAAATACCGAAGGGGATCTTCACATAGATACTTCAGTAATGCAGTAACACAGTTATTTTCAAATTCCCATCCAGCCATTTCACAGACTGCTGCATTAAGGCAAACTATTTCTATGAGAAATTAGAGTTCAGTGAGCAGAATGCTAAAGCACATTGTATGGTGCCACTTGCATTTGCACTGATGGACCAAATGGACTTAAAACCACAACAGTAATTCTTCTCATAGAAAATAATGTCCATCCCATAATGCCTGAAACAAAGCAGTTTAGGACTGTCATGACTGGGGTCACAGCACAAGCAACTGGACGTGAGGAAATAATGTTTTTCTTCTCAGATAGTAGTTTTGCTGCACACCTAATTGAAGTTATTTTTCACTTACCAAGCATCCACAACATTTCACTCATATTCTCCAAGCATCCACATATTTACCAAGTACGAAAGGAAAACAGAAAAGGAAGGAACACAGCTCATTGTGCTGACTACAGCATATTCCCAAAGACAAAAGCTTTGTGTAAGAACACAGCAGCCCCTTTGCTAATTGGCCTCTGCTTATCATAAAAAATAAGTAAATCCAAGAAACAGGAAAAAGATCACAAAATGAAATTGTAATAATATTGAGCCTAGTGTTTTAACAGTCTGCTGAGGGGTGATTTTGTCTGAACTTAACTTTGGAGCTAAATAAAATCCAGATATAGTTTTACCTGCAATAAATTAACCCTCTAGATGCAGCATTGCTTAACAGCAGCGGGGGAGCCTGTTCCATTTGCTAGAACTAGGAGAAGCTGTGAAGAGGTTTGAGCCAAGTTAGGATTTTCAGACTAAGAGGTAAATGTCCCAGATTTCCACTGAGCAGGTAATCTTGGTAACTTCCCTGCCATCTTACATGGTTTTGCTGTCAATACTGCCTGAGGCTGCCCCTCTGCCCAGTATTTTATTTTTCCTTGCTGAAAGGCATCCTGAGATACTATGTTCGTATTGTCTGCTTGGTGTAAAGATGCCAAGACATTTGGTGTTAGAAAAGGATTTCATTCTATAATACACATCCTATTTTTAATTTATCTGTCAGAACTTAGCAGTGCAGATGAGCAAAAGAGAAAAACTATAAATTAAATTAAAGGCTTAAATTGCAGCTATTAATAACAGAGAATAAACTGAATGCAGTTACTATTTACACTCAGTAAGGTAGGAGTGAGGAGACCCAGTTAATGCTGGCTATTGCTACTCTTCAGGAGGGCAAACAGCCAGAAGGTCTTTTGGGAAATAGACTGCCAATGCTGTACAAACAAATCTTCACACAAATAATGAAGCTCTGTCAGTATCTACCGGGGTGTTGTTTAGAAGCAGATCAAATGTTGAGGAATTTAACGCAACCCTTATAGAAAGAAGTGACTCTAATGGTTCAATTTGGAAATGTCTGAACAGGAAGGAACTTACCAACATTTTCTCAATATTCACTTATTGGTAGCAGTCTCTCAGCAAGCCCTGGGATATTGAAAGGGCCTGGCAATCTACTAAACCAGCCTGCTCGCACAGTCAGTCTGGTTGTCAGGCTACCGTTATCAATCACCTCTGGCTTAGCACTCTCAGTCTGACAGTGATAAAAGTGATGAGCATCCCCAGCAGCCTCAATGTGAGATTTGCCAGAGAGCAGCAGGATAGAGGCAGTCCCACCAGGGCCAGCACCTAGGGACTGAGGTGCAGGGCTGGTGCCTCACCTGAACAGGTGACAAGCAGAGCATGGCAGGCTGGTCACGGTAACCAGGGTTAGTTACAGCCCAGCACGGCTGAAAAGGCCTGGGACTCTGGCTTGAGCTGAGTCAGGGATCTGAGGCCCGTGGACCGGGTGTGCAGTCTGTGGGCTAGGTCAAGATGACCAGGGCAATTAAGGCTATCGTCCACTCAGGGCCCTGGTAGGGAATTCAGGTATAAGCTCTGTGTAGGGTGTTTGTGGTGCAAAAAGGCACAAAGATTTACCCACAGCACTCTCAGGCAAAAAGCAAGGAGGAGAGGTGTCTCAGCTCTGCTCTCCAGTTTGGGATGGGGGCAGATGGTCCAGACTGATCTGAAGTACTTGGACTATAGCAACTCTGCTTCTCAGTTAAGCAGAGGTATCTCATACTTCCAGTGTGATGATTTCAGGATCGTTAAACTAAAAGCAACAAAACAGTTTAATCTACCCATCAGTCTAAGGAGTAAATATGCAAAATTGAAGTATGTGTCATCAAACTGAACTAGAGTTACTGTCAAACTGATCTAGAATAACCAGCAAACTTGTGCAATTGAAACACAAGATGGAAAACATTTAAACAGGTCATTTTCAGTGCAGGCTTGAATGATAAAGGGACAACGGCAGCTTGCATTTCTGTTAGGGGTCAGAAACCATGTGAAAACCAAATCAGAAATAAGACACAGAGAAAATGAGAAAGAAATTACTTCTCTCTCACGTGGATGCACTGTGTCAAATACGTAAATATAACACAGCTCCACTCTGTTATTCATGTTGATGGGAGGGTGACATAATCTGAATAAAGCAAAACCACAACTAACACAAGACATGCAACAAGAGAGTGCATTGGCCTTTGGAAAGCACAGCAGCCTCTAGCTTCTCTAGAGAACAGACACAGCACTAAATGGCCACAGGAAAATGGGAACTGAGCTAAGCTGTCCTGCCATACTTCTGCAGTAGACCAGCGCATTGGAAGGTAGGACGAGACATAACGCATTACCAAACCTAAAGAAGCATTTCCTGTACATTTTTTTCTTTAAAGGCAGTCATCTCCCCTGCGTTAGATACTTGAAGCCATCTTAAGATCATGGCTTTTTTATTCAGCCAGCTTGCAATTACAGTTAGTATCAGTTAAAGTATTAGATTTTTTCATCCTTCATACACATATTTTGCAGGCTCTAGCTGACACAAATCTCTTTTTTTGTTCATTCCACAGTATGGGAAGTCTCCAAACCTGTATGTCACTGCACACTTAATGCAAACTCACATTGTTACCTCTTGATTTCAAATAACTACTGAGAAAAATATTACCTCAGTGCCAAATCCTGAACACATTAAAGTCAATGGAAATCCCAATCTGTTAAGAGTAGGATCAAACACTGAACATATTGGAATCAATGAGAACTGTCATTCACCTCTTTCTAGAATTTTATTCCAATCTCTCTCAATTGAAAAACATTACCTAAGATAGAATTCATTTTATAATCAGCTAATTATGCCTTAAGGGTTTCTTCTAGAAACTTTAGTAGAATCAGTACACATCTCTGGGTGGTATCCTGGAACTTGAGAGAGAAACTTTCCTAGAGAAGTAGAATCTACCCAGGCAGAAGATGGATACTTGTTAATTAGGATAATGGTATTACTTCTTTAACTTATAGAAATGTAATACATGGCTTTGCTAGGCATGAAATACAATTGAATGCAAAACCTCATTACTGATGGAAAAGTCTGCATAAACATTGCTCTGCAGAAACCTTGCTGAAAACCAGGCCTCTTCAACATCTGCAAAGATCTGCACTTTCTCTGAGAGTGAGCATACGCCAAATGTTATAAAGCAAGCTATTTGTTAAAATCCAGCACGAGATAAATAATAAATAGGAAATACATTAATTCGTTAATGTGGAGGAAAAAAAAACAGAGCAGGTGGCAGCTTCCTGTGCTCCAGGCAGGTAGCACTAGTGTTATTTCCCAACAAAGTAGACGACTCAGGAAGGATCAAAGGCATCGTATCTCATTTTCCCTTAATTTTATTTCACAACAAGGGGTTTGAACTTCCTGTGCAGTGGCAGGAACAGGTAGAAACCAGAAATGGATGAGAAGGAATTGTCATTTTTAATATCAAAATATTCAAATAACTTTGTAGTAAGAATTTGACAAATTTTAGCACAATTTTAAGTGTTACTGCCTGTTGGAAAAGATAACCAAGGACTGAAATCCTTCAGTGGGGATGGCTTTCAGCAGAAGCCAAGCTAATCATGGGACTGGGCCTTTAAAAAGAATCCTTTACACTGATAATTGCAAAGTCCTGGGCCTAGTCTCCTGTCTCTCCTGTCTCCTCCTCCTCCTCCTGAAGGAGGGAGGGGAGGAAAGAAAGGGAAGATGCATGGAGAGGGAGTGGGAAAAGGAAACTGCCCAGCATCAGATAAGGGTGATGGTTCTTACTACCCCTACATCTGCCTACAACAGGGACCAAATACCATTTCAGACATGTTCATAAGCCAAAGAATGCTTTGCAGAAAAGATTTAGGCCTGGGTCTTCAAAAGTACCTGGACATCTATCTGTCATTTAAGCATCTGTCTCACTTATCTTAATGTGAATTAGAGTCCTCTGAGGATTTCTAATAAATGGATAACTAATCCATTTCCTGGATTTTCTGGATTTTGCTAGAAATTATACTTTCATAAAACACTAGCTTGTGCTATTGATTTTCACTCAAGTCTGATTCCAAAAGCCATATCTCAGAGTTTGTATTTCTGTGAATGCAACAATATGAATTCATTTCACATGATGACGTTTGAATTTAAGTTCCGAAGTGAATCACACTCAAAATATCCTTTTATAGAACGACAGCTCCTATTCAGCTGAGCTGTTGCCCAGATGGACATGAGTCTAACCTACTTTACTGGCTGGGCTCCTGATTCTGCAGGAACACACTGTTGTAGTTGCAATTGCAATAATAATCTCAACGAAGTACCGAAGGGGCTGACAAAACCCTCATTACAGTCATCTGGTGTATTCACTTGCTTCAGGGTTTTGATACTTTTCATCCCCACTGACACTGCAAAATACTAGTGCAACTCCAGATTTCTCTCCCAGCTTGCATGGTTTTTGTACTGAAATTGCTGAGATGCAGGCACAAAATTGTGGTGGTTTAGATTTTGTCTAAATTGTCAGTTACGTCTGAAAGGTCAGGTTCTCAGCTGAGTGTGCATGCATGTGCATATTTCTTAAACTGATCAGAGGTGAATTCATTAAAGAAAATTAAATGGAGCTTCTAGATGCCTTAGTACAGACTCTCCTCACAAGAAAAATAAATTCTCATGGAAGCAAGAGACTAGAGTAACCTCAAGTACCTCTGAAACACTCCTTATGGCAGCCTTTGGACTTCTTATTCACCTTCAGTCAAGTTCTGCCACCTCAGTTCATGACAACAGTTACATAAGCCGTTATTACCAAGACCCTAGTTTTTAGTAGCGTAACATGCATTACCTGGATCTATAGTGTTATCTGCATTTCTCTGACTTCGGCTCGTCAGGCTCATGGTCACATTTGCTGCTCCTTTTTTTGCTGGGACTGGCTTCTTTGTAACTGGTTTCACCTGCTTCTGAAGTTTGGTGATATTGTTTATTGCACTTGCCACTGATAGGTCAACGTGCTGGGTTAAATTTGTCAAGATAGCTCCTGCTTTTATTTCAAGCACAGATTCAATGAGCTCTTTGAGGCCTCTTTGGAGCAGGAAGATATCTGGCTGAGCAAGTTTAATTAGCACAGGTATACTAGCATTCACTTTTTGGATGCTGCTGATGGTATCCTGACACAGCCCCCAGGCCTCGTGAGCAGTCTTGTTCAGAAGTGGAATGCTGTTGGAGAAGCGGATTGACTTGGCCTCCAGGGCCTTGATCCTTGAACTCAGTGTCTGGAGCTGGAGTGAGACTGCTTGTTCTTTCTCCGTCAAGGCAGCTTTGGATTTTTTCACTGAGATACAGTTGTTTGCCAAAAATTTGGAAATTTTTGACTCCACGTTCAGAAGGCGAACCTCATGGTCCTTTGCTCCCTCCACAGAGTCAAATAGTTTTTCTTCCAGGCGGCTGATATCCTGCTGTTGATTATCCACTTTTGATGATGTATCATTTAAAATATAGAAAACTCTTCTGAAATTGTAGACGATGCTTTTCTCAGAGTCCTTATATGAAAGATCAGAAAGGGATGGTGCTACTTGTGAAGAGAACTCGTACTTCTTGCCCATGAGCAGTGTCTGGACGGATTCATTCAACTGTTGGAACTGGGGAAGGAAAGCCAGGAGGCTGTCCAGTTTCTCTGCTCTGCCACAGCAGACTTCAGTCGCATTTCTTAGAGCACGTAACATGTCTTTTGGTACATAGTTATCTTGAATAGAATCAATAGCTCTGTTTATTACCATCATGGTCTTGTTCAATCCGTCTTCTATTTCCATGGAGCATTCATTAATGTGACTCTCAAACAGTTCCTGATAAACCTGAGATTCATTTTTAAGTCCTTCCTGAGTTTTGGAAAGCTCCTTAATTGCAGAACTCATTCTGTTAATGACAGTAGTGAGGTTTTCAAGCTTCACATTGATTTCTTCAGCTTGAAATTGTGCTTCATACCCTGAAGTCAGACTAAAAGGTACCCCTTGTTCAATCAAGGGTTGCAGGATCTCCATATCATAGCACAAATCATTAATTTGCTCATTCATTTTGTCCATCTTCTTGTCCAATGGAAGGACCAGGTCAGAAAGACTTTTGTTTAGGACAAGCACATTCTCTTGGGTTGCTGCCAGCTGTGTTTGGAAATCCCTTCTGCTTTCTGACAACATGTCATCACAGACCCCCAGAACAGAGTCTCTTTGAATTTCCAGTGCAATGCTGAGATTGCTGATTTTGCTATCTTGGACTCTTAAATCATCATAGATCTGCAGTACCATCATGCCTTGTCTCGTTACTTTCTCATGCAGTGTGAACACGTACTCTGTAACATTGTGCTCTGTGACTTTATCTGGTGAAGGGATGTTTTGATTTGAAGACTGCTCAGCTGATAACAGTTGTTCATGAGCATCTTTCATTTCAGAAAGAGTCCTATTTAAAGACTCATAGTAAATAATACTTCTTGACTGTTGATGCTCCAAGTTATCTTCTAAGGATTTCTGCTTTTCCTGTAAAGCTTTCAAAGGCTTGTCACAAGTGAGGGTCATTTCCTCTTTCATCTGTACCATATGACTCTTTAGTTCCAGAATGTCAAGCTTTGTTGGCTCACGGTCTTTCTCCTGAACAAATTTTTGTTGGGTTTCATTCAGATGCTTGACTAATTCTTTTGCATTTTCAAGATCGTATGACAAAGTAGACACAGTCTTGAAAATTTGAGCCATGTTTTCTTGCATCTCACCTTGAAATACTTTAAAGTGTTCTCTGACGATGTCTTTGATTAATTCATTAATACTTCTGGATTTTAGACCTTTGGGAAAAAGGAGAAATAGGGAAACAATCAAACTAACTGTGTTAGCAACATCTAAGATTTTTCCACAACGTGAACAAGCACAGTGATGTAGAGAAGAAAAATACACACATACCTGCCCAAATTTACCCACCCATAGAGCAAAATTTGAAGATTCATCCCTGTTTATACTGAAATCTATGGGAGTTTTGCTATTATTTTGAAAGGCAAATTAAGACTCTGCATGTGGTATCAACTTTGATCTCCTAGTTAAGCTGTTTCTGAACACTCAACTGAGAAGATCCGTGTGGTTTTGCATTTTGCTCATAAGAAAATGATGTGGCTTTCTCCCCTGGGAAAGTAAGAAAAAACCACCTGCTTTATCAACGTTAAGGTCAAGAAGTGAAAGCAGAGATTATTACCTTTGTATTGTATTGTATTGCATGTGCTAAGTGATGGTATAACACACTATACTGAGAAAGAAGCAAAACAGAAAGGACGGCCTTACTGAATATCTAAAGTCAGTAACTTGACACTTGCTGCAAAAGGCAGATATTGTAAAAGTACAAACCTTAGTTAGTCTTGCATACTGCAACTCTTTAAATAGGAATACTCATCCTGAAATGCACTAAGCAGAGGCAAACATGGGAATTCAGCTCCTGTAAGTAACATTGAAATATGTCTCTGTGTAGCCTTAGATGAGTTAAGATAGTCATAAAATAGTGTTCATCAAGAGTGCTGCATAAAACATTTGAATTATTGAGATCAGCAGTTCTACTCTGGTGTGAGATTAGAAGGATTTTTTAAATTTGTTCTCCAACGGTAGCCCCTATGTCCATCTAAAACACTGAAGCATTCTTTGCACGTTTTTTCTAAACCCCTGCAGCCAGCTTGTGATATAATTGTTAAACCCTACAAATTCTACAGTGTCTTGGTGACCACTGGTTCTCTGATTAAAACTGTATTGACAAAGGTAGAAATTCTCTGTTGCCTTCCTGTATTTTCCTCTCAATTACTTCTATAGCCTGAATCTTATTGCTCCAAGTCTAAAACAGCAAGGCGTTCTCTGAAACCTTGTTTGAAAGTACATTCTCAGCAAGAGCAGTAAAATGACATGAAATCAGACCCATGAAACCCAGTGTAATTTTGGGCTGCAGAGGTGCAAATAAAAACGGTTCTGCTCAGCAAGCTAGAGAGAAGCACAGCAATTTTTGCTGTTCAGGAGCTCCATGTGAATTGTGCATATGTTTCCGAATGGAAACAGGGATAAAGAAGCTGACAATATTTGCTTTTAGTGAACTATAAATGAGTCTCAGTCTTCACTATGTCTGGTAAAATGGACAGTAAATAGCTCTGATGCTTAGGGGCCAAATTCGTCACTTGTTCAGATGGTGGGGTTTTTTTCAAGGCAGGATATAATAAGCAGGTGTCATAAGTTTGCTAGCCTAGAAAAGAGCCACTTCAGAAATATAACATGAAGTTTCCTAAGCAATAAACTCAATTACTTTCAATTGCGGTCACGGATGTCACAGCAATTTTTACACAAAATATAAAAAATAACAGCAATAATAGTGAGATTGTCTTTATTATTTTACTTTTTTTACTACCTGAACTGCAAGTAAATAACTAGATGTATATACATGAATGTGCACATTTACACACAGGGCCTTGTCAGTGAACTTCAGTGAAGAAAAAATGGTAAGATAAGATACCTGAGAATAAGGACCTCCTGGCGAGCTGAGAGGAAAAACTAAGATATGAATGCAGAGTAAAATAACTGACATGTAGAGAAACCATTGTAACTGATGATTTGGCCAAGTTACTTTACGATGCTGAAAAATGTTCCATGCTTTAAGAGACACATTGAGTTTAATGGCTGTAGAAAGAAACAAGGTTACTCTACACTTTCTGTGAGGAATTAATTAAATTTCTTCATCTCAGCAACAAATCTTGATAACAGACCAACTTGCTGCGAGAATGTTTCCACAGGATCTATACCAGCCTTTTTTTTCTGTGACAGTCAAGAAACTGCCAGCCTCCCTCTCTTCATTCCTACTCTATTTAATTGGATTGCGGGTGTTACATGGAACTCAGCTCTGGTTTTCAGGTATTCTTGTTATCAAGGGGGCGGAACCTGATAAAACAGACAGCTTTGGGTTTCTCTTCCTTACTTGCTGCCTAGAACAACAGGGCATGTGAAAACCAAGTGTTTTCACTTGGTGCAACCAGAGTTCACCAGGGGCTGAGAGACCATGCTTCTCCACAGAAAGACCTGGCCCAAACTTGTGTTGTAGGGGACACCTGAGTATATTCTTAAGCTTGAACTGAGAAGACACTTACAGGAGTACATTCATGGATGTAACTCCATTTCTCTGTTGCTCATTTAGAAATAGGAAGGTTCAAACTACCTATGAACATTAAAGATCTCTTGCACTTTTTATGAGATCATAAATTTTAATTTTAAGTCTCTGGCTGAAATCCAAAGTGTGTAATTACTTTGTGTCAATACATACTCCCTTTGCAGTTTCAATTATTTGAAGAATAATGTGCAAAATAAATGTATGTACACAGGAGACTGACTTAAGGTTGTATATTCAGCTGTAAATGACATTTCTGACTTGAAAGTGATTAACGCTCTGTTGTTGAGTTCATTGTTAAAGGAGCGTACATTTTAATAATGGTGAGGAAAAGAGTCTATAAAAAGGCTTGATGTGGAGTGAAAGGAAGAGGAAAGAACAGCAAGATGTAAAAGTTTATTAAATTAAAGGTAGAACACCTAAGTATTTTCTCTTAGTAAAAACTAGGAACAGTGTCCTGAGTACTGAAAACAATTTTTAAAATGCACAACAGGTTTCATTAATCAAATTAGAGGAGCATATCAGTTACTCAAGTGAGTGTTGCCCTGTGTGAACGGATGACAGGTTTGTGGAACCAAAGTCTATTTACAGATGAAACCAAGAAATGAAGACTTTGTAAACCATATTGAATTGATTGTTCACAGAAACAGATCTCACTCATAACAAACTCTGATACAAATGTGGGCAGCCATTAGAATTTCTGTGACAAGAAAAAAGGGTGATTAATGGATATGAGCAAAGGACCTGGGCACCATGAGAAGAAAATGAAGAAGTAGGGGAAGCAGGAAGAAGTCTGAATAGCATGAAGCATCTACAGACTTAACTGTGCTTCAAAAGCATCTTGCTTCAGGATGGCAGTGGTAGTGGGGAAAGTTGTGTTTCACTTCATGCTGAGCTTCTAAGAGTAAATTTTATCAAGTCTGATGTGCCAACACAACATATCTGTACCAAGTTAGAGGACAGCATGGAAATTCCTTCCAGCTCCTGCTTCTTTAGGATGCACGTTGCCCGCTTGGAGTACGACTGACTGATATTCCCCAGACAGAAACTGCAGTTGCCTTTTGACATTACATATACAAGACATCAGAAACACTAACCTTGTTCCCTCTCCCCTCACTCCTGCTGTTTACCTATGTGCAAGCCAAGAATAACCTGCATCACAGAATCACAGGGTCTTTTTGGTTGTAAGAGACCTTTGAGATCATTGAGTCCAACCATTCATCCTGCACCACCAAACGATCATTAAACCATGTCCCTCAGCACCACATCTACATGTCTTTTAAACACTTCCAGAGATGGGAACTCCACCACTTCCCTGAGCTGCCTGTTCCAATGCTTCACAACCCTTTCTGCAAAGAAATTCTTCTTAATGTCCAACATTAACCTGCCCTGGCACAACTTGAGGCTGTTTCCTCTCATCCTATCACCTATAACTTGGGAAAAGAATCCAACACCACATCACTACAGTCTTCTTTCAGGTGGTTACAGAGTTATAAAGTCTCCCCTGAGCTTTCTTTTCTCCAGACTAAACAACCCCAGTTCCCTCAGCCACTCCTCATAGGACTTGTTCTCTAGACCCATATGGAGTACCCATAATTAGAGTAGTTGATAACAGCGTTTTCATTAGAGATACTTGATTAGGAGATTGAGAACGTAAATCAAAAAAGGGCCAGCAACTGGATATTTCTTCTAAGTAGGTATAATATAAAGCATTGCAGATAAAAACAATAAAGGCTAGAAATACATTTGCAGAGAAGTGTGAAACAATAGGGGTGGGGTGGGGGTTGTACTGCACATTTTAATTGGGAGTTGGACCCTTAAATATAGACAGGGAATGGAGAAGCAGGAGCACAGGATGCAGCAAAAGACCTCTTGGAATAGCATGAAAATGACAGCTTGAATGACTGAAATATAAAAAAGAATGAAGTGGAAGCAGAAGGGAAATGGGAAATATTCAACTACCACGTATGTCCAAGGGCCAAGCATGCCCTCTAGCAACGTGTGGAGAGGTGAAAGCAGGTCACTGAGTCATGGGATCAACTTGATCCAGGGTACAAGAGAGCCATCTAGCATGTGGCATGAGCAACTCAGGAGACAGAGGACTGAAATACAAGAAATGGAACCACACTTGATAAATTCAAGGCAGATACAAAAGCACTTATTGTTTTATTTAGTTTTATCTGAATGTAAGGAGCTCCAGTTCCCTCACTCTATTTTTAAACAATAGAAAAGTCTTCTGGATTCTGAAGTGTATAATACAAACAGTTTGGGGAAAACCTGTGAAAAAAATCAGAAAAATAAAGGGAATCATCAAGGAAATGAAAGCTTCAATCCCAATCTCTTTAAGCACCATTTGTAGTTGGATAACAAATAGGTCTTGCTACAGGATTCACAAAGAATCCTGCATAATTCTGCTGGTGAGTACCTGCCCAACCTCCTGATCCCTGATCATGTCTTTCTCATCTACTGAACATGAGTACAGATGTTTGTAAAGGTAGCCTAATATGATCAGAGGCAAATTATTCAGCCGGATTTTTGCCATATTATAAATACAACCATCACAGAATTCCTTATACGTTTCCCCTGCATATGTGAATTATGTATTACACATATTACTTAGACTTGGTAGTAAAGCAAATATTATGTCATTTAGCAGCTGTCAGATAAACAAAAAACAGAGATAAGAATATTTGCAGATGCTCTAAGTAAATGAAAATGCCTTGATAGTGGCTTAAGTTACCACGTAGATGATGTAGTACTCAGGAACGTAAATTTTTTGTCACTATAAATGACACCATAACAAATGTCAAAATAAACAAATCCCTCTATTATGAAACAGAAATAAAGAATTCTCCCTATAAATGTGGAGCAATAGAATAGGACAGATTATTAATGTTTTTAGCATTTTTTTTTTCCTGGCACCTTTAACAGGGTGAGTGATTACATTAATTTATTTTTCTTACCTTTTAGAAAAGACTGGAAGTCTCTGCCCTTATCTTCATTGATTTTGCCTTCCAGAGAAGAAAGCACCTTGCTCACATCATTCATTGCAGCAGCAATGTTGTCAACCTTCTTCTGTAGAAAAGTCAGTTTCATCTCCTGGCTGCTAATCTTCTCGTTCATTTTTTGTGTAAGTGCTTGGTCAGAGAACAAAATGAGAAGGGAAAAAAAAAATGTACTGTTAAAGCATTGGTGGTAGGGGAGAGAAATGAAATGTAACTGACTTGAGACACATTAGCTGGAAGTGGGGTGAAGAGTTTCAGAATTTTTACTCTTGAGTGAATTATCTTGATTTTTGTCACGTGTTTTCTATTAGCGACATTCTGCAGTACAGCAATAACTAATTACTGAAGCATCCACATCCATTATAAAGTATTTATAATTCTACAAGATTGTTTTGAATGGTTAGCATATTTTAATGAGCATAATGCCATTCTTCCTCCACCTACCACCCTACAGAGTATTGGGTTAATTCTCATATAGTCTATCTCCTTTAGCACAACCACAAAATCACTGATTTTTTCTTACCATTTTTAACATAAATTCCTGAATTCGCAAGGCTAGTGTCTGAAGGAATACATCGTCTTCTCTGTGTTGGGGTCAAAACAAAGACTTGTTCAACACAACAGAATGGCAGAAAAACAGCTAATAGTTAAATGGCTTTGGAACAATCATAATTCTGTCATTAAGATTCTCAGCCTGTGAAGTCAAGTTTATTTTAAAACCTGCCCAAATTGTTCCTGACACTTGTAGTCTCTTCACGTACAAAAAGGCCTAGCTGGATGCTTTTAAGATAAGGTTGTGGTGAAGAAGGCCTTGGTCTTGCCATTAAAGACTCCACAAGACTTCAGCTAGCCATCTGAGTTTCACAGCTGACAGGAATGAGACTTAGTCTGGAATTTTCAGGAGATGCTGATATCCTACATGATCCAGGCCACACTATGACTTAAACTGCTATGCAAGAGATTCTTTAGTAGTACATACAAATATTCATTAGTGTAAATTTACAGTATTGATATTGATCATATGTCATTTTTCATTATGGCATGAGTGTCTACACCCATGGCAGTTATAATGTAGAAGCACATGGGCCTGAAGATTACAACAGAAAACCCCCAAGTTATATGCAAAATGAGGCCTGTTATTCTGACTAGACTTTTATGCTCTGAAATTCTAGTATGTAAAAAATAAATGTATCATATCTAACTCAATAGCATTTGGGAGAATTCAGAAAATACACTAAATGTACCCAGTCAGTGAAGACAAAGCATGTCAATACCCATGAGAATGCTCTCCTACAGAGGCATGTTGGCTCTAAAACTCATAACTGGTAGAGTCTGGTGAATAAGACTGGCTGTTTTCAGGTTAGGATGGTAGCATCTCCAGCTGTTTGCTTTGCCCATGGTATCTACTTACACAGACGTAAAACTGTGTTTATAACTCATAGTGGCTATTCTCCCCAGCTGGGAATACTTCTGCTTCCAGTCGAACTGTTATTATAAGAAAGTGATTTGAATTTCTCACTGTCTCATGCATAGTCACCCAAACTGATAACTAATCTGCAGGGTGCAATGCTTGCTTCAGTTTGCTTTCTGTCAGCTCCTACTGAAGAGGGAAAAAAAGCTGCACAGATGAACCTGAAAGCGATGTTTATAAATGGCATGGCTGCATAGTTGGAGCTGGAAACAGCATCTGGCTTGTAGAGTCCTGGCAGCTGCTGGCAGAATGACAGACCAAGGCAGTGAGCCCTGGCACCTGGCCGTGTTTGCAGGGCTGGCACCTAGAACAGGTATCTCTGTTCTTCCAAACTGACCCCATTTGACTTAAAAATAACTGAAAAGCAATTAACATGGATCTCTGAGATTCCAATTTCAGAGTATTTTTCAGAGCAGAATTCCTGTTAAGAGAAGCGGCATGTTTTAAAGCTCTATTGATCAAGCTCACTCTTCCACATGGGTACTGTCTGCTTTACTAGACAACATCCTCCTCTCTCCAACACACAATATCACCAAAGGGCAACAGCCTTCTCCTAACTCCCATTTGAACATACCTTTCCATGCGTCCGTGCCAGATTCAGTCATACCCTCTCCTGCCTATGATTGCTAATTTTTCTATTTGTCTATCAGGATTTAAAGTAAAACGTATACGGACATAAGCACATACATGTGTACTGTCTCCATAAAACATTGCAGCAGTCCGGATTGCGACATCTGCATGAATATCCCAGGACCAGAACAGTACACTGAGAACTGCAACACAGAGACCTGAGAACACAACTTGCCTTATTATTTGATTCCATAACATTTTTTCTGACAGGCCAACTGTGTGAGTGGCAGTAATACCATGCTGTGTAATAACTGGTGATTATACAAAAAGCCAGTGTAGACATCTGTAATCGAAACATCAACAGATTCAAAAGAAAAGGGAGCTAGTAAGAAAGTTCAAGGAACTTGCCTCCTTTACATAGTCTTCCACATCTTGTCCATCTTGTGGCTATAAACCACAAGCTCATTTGACAGCATGTGGAGAGCACTGCCGAATAACATATAATTTGCCACCAAAAATTTACCTGACAAATGCAGTCTCACTCACAGCAGGTGAATATATTACAAGCAGAGAATATTTTTTTCAAACAACTTCCTTCAAGCGTGTTTCATATAATTCACATAAATATTGTTATTTAAACCTATATGTTGATTGTTGGCTGAGTTCTGAGTACACGGGCTTTCCAAATAATTCTGCATTACCAACATTCTATACCCTCAAAGGCATATACACTTTCAGACTGGAATACAGTATAGTCTGTCAACCACTAGAATACCTCTAAATCATGGATACCTTTTCATGTTTCTTTATAGTGAATACTTAATATTTTAATTTATGGTTAATTGGAATGATCTGATAAATCATGATTGTTTCTGCTCCCAGTTTAGCGAGAGTGCAAACAGGCCTGGCATGAATAAAATTTCATTCCCATGAATACTTACGCAGACAACCGTGAAACTAATCTTCTGGAACATTTGTGCTAGTAAACTTTGAATCATACAGATGGTAATATAAAATAAATATAAAGGGAAGCAAGCACACCCAACAGTTCTAGAGACTAGGAGATGAAGTTTTTCACGCAGCAGTCACCTAAGGTAGCTTCTCAATGTAGACCACTTTGAATAAAAGCATTATTGTGACTAACTAGCTCTTACGACGCTGAGGTTTGTACATACCCTTGTAGGAAAATTCTGACATTGTGTTCCAAAAACTTACACTCTAGATATGTTGAAGAAAACAGTAGTAAAAAAGTAGCAAACAGTAGTAAAAAAGTAGTAAAGAGTTGTAAAAAGTAGTGAGCAAATGAACAGTGTAATAAGAAACAGTCTCAAACATCTGCACTATAAAGCTGTAAACTGTCTCTGTGTTGCTTAGCTATTTGATCATCCTAGACGGAGCAGTTTAAAACACACCTAAGCTGCCCTTGATAAAGTTTGAAGCATCAATATACTGATTTTGAATAAATCACCGATTTTTAGAAGAAAATATATAACAATAATCACATATTTGGCTAATACAATTAACATCACTACATTGTCTTTTATGATCAGAGCTGGTCTATGTTACTCCTAGATTTGGGGTTGGGTTTTTTGGCTGCGGTGTATTTTGGTTTTTAGGTTTTTTTCTGTTAATTCATCTATTTTACTCAGTCATATAATAACAGTTTAAATAATTCTGTGCAGAATGACTTTCCTAGGTTTTGTTCAGTCAGAAGACACTGTAAGTGCTAAGCTACTGGTACCGTTAAATTCAGTTTCTTTTGCCTATCTTTACCACAGAAGAGAAGTGTACTGCTG